>NC_090436.1:35919120-36049120 GCF_031143425.1 Pleurodeles waltl
CCTGCACTGAACAATTGGGTAAAATACAGGGGGTATCTCTAAGATGCCCTCTGTGTGCATTTTTTTAATAAATCCAACACTGGCATCAGTGTGGGTTTATTATTCTGAGAAGTTTGATACTAAACTTCCCAGTATTCAGTGTAGCCATTATGGAGCTGTGGAGTTCGTTTTTGACAGACTCCCAGCCCATATACTCTTATGGCTACCCTGTACTTACAATGTCTAAGGTTTTGCTTAGACACTGTAGGGGCATAGTGCTCATGCACATATGCCCTCACCTGTGGTATAGTGCACCCTGCCTTAGGGCTGTAAGGCCTACTAGAGGGGTGACTTACCTATGCCACAGGCAGTGGGAGGTTGGCATGGCACCCTGAGGGGAGTGCCATGTCGACTTAGTCATTTTCTCCCCATCAGCACACACAAGCTGGCAAGCAGTGTGTCTGTGCTGAGTGAGGGGTCCCTAGGGTGGCATAAGACATGCTGCAGCCCTTAGAGACCTTCCCTGGCATCAGGGCCCTTGGTACCAGGGGTACCAGTTACAAGGGACTTACCTAGGTGCCAGGGTTGTGCCAATTGTGGAAACAATGGTACATTTTAGGTGAAAGAACACTGGTGCTGGGGCCTGGTTAGCAGGGTCCCAGCACACTTCTCAGTCAAGTCAGCATCAGTATCAGGCAAAAAGTGGGGGGTAACTGCAACAGGGAGCCATTTCTTTACACAAGCCCCCCCCAGCCCACAGGCCAGGAGACTCAGCCAAAGCTGGGAGAGTCTTCCTAGTCTGTCAGGCGAGGAAGAGTAGAGGAAATAGGCTGGTTTGTTGCAGGGCCTACTCTGCCTTACATCCTCCTGTTCAGGTCATTCCCTCTGGGGAACTGACCCACTTCCACAGTGATAGGACCTAGTCTGAACTGCCTCTTGTCTGTGCTTTTTATGTCTTCACCCATTCTCTCTATTTTGGGGTTAGAGGTATCCACCTCTGCTAATCTTATCTTAGCCAGGGTCACCCCTAGCTTACCCAAAGAGGTTACCCAGAGCTGGAGTAACCCCACCATGACCAACAGGGTCAGGGGGCCTAACTTGCTATTTGGCATGGGGTCAGACCACCATGCCAAGGATAGTGCAGCCATAAAGGCTAACACCCAGCAGAGGCCACTGACAGCTGTCAGTGCCCAGAACCACACCTTTAGCTCTTCACCTACAAGGGAAGGGGCTAAGTTACAGGCTTCTTTGGGTTCAGGGTGCCTGTCTGCTGTATTAGAGTGGGGGGTTACCACATCTTGTAGTAAACACCCTTCTTCCACTCTTTCTTCTGTTAGCTGAGGAGCCACCCACTCAGGCTTAACAGTTGCCTGACTAGCCAGGACTTCTTGTGGGTCAGGTTGGACTTTATCAGAGCCACTTTTGGAGTTCTCCTCTACTGGAGCAGAATCTCCTTGGCTTGCTGGAACCTTGGCTAAAGGTTGTCCACCTTTCCTACTCTGTTTCCTTTTCTTTTTCTTCTGGGGCCTACTTGCATTTACTGCAGAGGCAGGCACTCCAGAATCCTTGGGAGAGGACTGGCACTGGACCAGTTCCTCTCTTGGGCTCTGACTAACCTCTGGGTAGTCATTTCCAAGGAGACAATCAAGGGGGAGGTCTGTACTGACTACCACCCTTCTCCAGCTAAAAGTCCCACCCACTTCTATGGGCACAAAAGCCACTGGCCTACAAGTGACCCTGTCTGGGCTAACTCTTACTCTGGCAGTCTCACCTGGGATGTACTGGTTTGAGAACACCAGCCTGTCATGCACAATAGTGTGACTGGCACAAGTGTCTCTCAGGGCAGTGGCTGGGATTCCATTCACCAGTAGGTGGTGGAAGTGTCTACTTCCCTCTGGAATCTCCAACTCACCTGTTGGGCCCTTTTTCCAGTTGAAGGCTATGAAGACCTCCTCATCTGAGGAGTCATCCCCAATGGCTACACTGGTCACCCCTGGAATTTTGCTAGGGGGTTTGTTTTTGGGACAAGAAGTGTCCTTGGTGTGGTGCCCTGTCTGTTTACAGTTATGGCACCATGCCTTAGTGGCATCCCAGCTCTTACCCTGGTACCCACCTTTGTTTTGGGTTGTGTCTCTGGGCCCACCCACCTGGTCTGGTTTTTGGGGGCCTACAGGGGACTCTTTTTCTTTGTTTCTAGTGTCACCCACTTTCTCCTGGGGAGGCTTTGTAACCCCTTTCTTTTGGTCACCCCCAGTGGAAGTTTTGGTTACCCTAGTCTTGACCCAGTGGTCTGCCTTCTTTCCCAATTCTTGGGGAGAAATTGGACCTAGGTCTACCAGATACTGATGCAACTTTTCATTGAAGCAGTTACTTAAAATGTGTTCTTTCATAAACAAATTATAAAGCCCAACATAGTCATACACTTCATTTCCAGTTACCCAACCATCCAGTGTTTTCACTGAGTAGTCAACATAATCAACCCAGGTCTGGCTCGAGGATTTTTGAGCCCCCCTGAATCTAATTCTATACTCCTCAGTGGAGAATCCAAAGCCCTCAATCAGGGTACCCTTCATGAGGTCATAAGATTCTGCATCTTTTCCAGAGAGTGTGAGGAGTCTATCCCTACACTTTCCTGTGAACATTTCCCAAAGGAGAGAACCCCAGTGAGATTTGTTCACTTTCCTGGTTACACAAGCCCTCTCAAAAGCTGTGAACCATTTGGTGATGTCATCACCATCTTCATATTTTGTTACAATCCCTTTGGGGATTTTCAACATGTCAGGAGAATCTCTGACCCTATTTATGTTGCTGCCACCATTGATGGGTCCTAGGCCCATCTCTTGTCTTTCCCTCTCTATGGCTAGGATCTGTCTTTCCAAAGCCAATCTTTTGGCCATCCTGGCTAACTGGATGTCCTCTTCACTGGAGTTATCCTCAGTGATTTCAGAGGTGTTGGTCTCTCCTGTGAGGGAACCAGCATCTCTGACTATTATTTTTGGAGTCAGGGTTTGAGGGACCCTGTTCTCCCTAGATAGGACTGGTAGGGGGGAATTTTCCTCCAAGTCACTATCCTCTTCCTCTGATTTGCCACCCTCAGAGGGGTTGGCCTTTTCAAACTCTGCCAAAAGCTCCTGGAGCTGTATTTTGGTAGGTTTGGGGCCCATTGTTATTTTCTTTATTTTACAGAGTGACCTTAGCTCCCTCATCTTAAGATGGAGGTAAGGTGTGGTGTCGAGTTCCACCACAGTCACATCTGTGCTAGACATTTTGCTTCTAAAAGTTGGAATACTTTTTAAGAATCTACAACTGGTTCTAGAATCTAATTCAAACTTTTACAAACTTTTAAACTCTAAAAGAAATGCTAAACAGGATCTAACACAAGGCCCTAGCAGGTCTTTTAAGAATTTAGAAAACTTTTCAAATTGCAAAAATCAATTTCTAATGACAATTTTGGAATTTGTCGTGTGATCAGGTATTGGCTGAGTAGTCCAGCAAATGCAAAGTCTTGTACCCCACCGCTGATCCACCAATGTAGGAAGTTGGCTCTGTATGTGCTATTTCAAAGTAAGGAATAGCATGCACAGAGTCCAAGGGTTCCCCTTAGAGGTAAAATAGTGGTAAAAATAGATAATACTAATGCTCTATTTTGTGGTAGTGTGGTCGAGCAGTAGGCTTATCCAAGGAGTAGTGTTAAGCATTTGTTGTACATACACATAGACAATAAATGAGGTACACACACTCAGAGACAAATCCAGCAAATAGGTTTTGTTATAGAAAAATATCTTTTCTTAGTTTATTTTAAGAACCACAGGTTCAAATTTAACATGTAATATCTTGTTTGAAAGGTATTGCAGGTAAGTACATTAGGAACTTTGAATCATTTCAATTGCATGTATACTTTTCAAGTTATTGACAAATAGCTACTTTAAAAGTGGACACAGTGCAATTTTCACAGTTCCTGGGGGAGGTAAGTTTTTGTTAGTTTTACCAGGTAAGTAAGACACTTACAGGGTTCAGTTCTTGGTCCAAGGTAGCCCACCGTTGGGGGTTCAGAGCAACCCCAAAGTTACCACACCAGCAGCTCAGGGCCGGTCAGGTGCAGAGTTCAAAGTGGTGCCCAAAACGCATAGGCTAGAATGGAGAGAAGGGGGTGCCCCGGTTCCGGTCTGCTTGCAGGTAAGGACCCGCGTCTTCGGAGGGCAGACCAGGGGGGTTTTGTAGGGCACCGGGGGGGACACAAGCCCACACAGAAATTTCACCCTCAGCAGCGCGGGGGCGGCCGGGTGCAGTGTAGAAACAAGCGTCGGGTTTGCAATGTTAGTCTATGAGAGATCAAGGGATCTCTTCAGCGCTGCAGGCAGGCAAGGGGGGGCTTCCTCGGGGAAACCTCCACTTGGGCAAGGGAGAGGGACTCCTGGGGGTCACTTCTCCAGTGAAAGTCCGGTCCTTCAGGTCCTGGGGGCTGCGGGTGCAGGGTCGTTTCCAGGCGTCGGGACTTAGGTTTCAGAGAGTCGCGGTCAGGGGAAGCCTCGGGATTCCCTCTGCAGGCGGCGCTGTGGGGGCTCAGGGGGGACAGGTTTTGGTACTCACAGTCGTAGAGTAGTCCGGGGGTCCTCCCTGAGGTGTTGGTTCTCCACCAGCCGAGTCGGGGTCGCCGGGTGCAGTGTTGCAAGTCTCACGCTTCTTGCGGGGAGATTGCAGGGTCTTTAAAGCTGCTCCTTGAAACAAAGTTGCAGTCTTTTTGGAGCAGGTCCGCTGTCCTCGGGAGTTTCTTGTCTTTTTCGAAGCAGGGCAGTCCTCAGAGGATTCAGAGGTCGCTGGTCCCTTGGAAGGCGTCGCTGGAGCAGAGTTCTTTGGAAGGCAGGAGACAGGCCGGTGAGTTTCTGGAGCCAAGGCAGTTGTCGTCTTCTGGTCTTCCTCTGCAGGGGTTTCAGCTAGGCAGTCCTTCTTCTTGTAGTTTGCAGGAATCTAGTTTCTAGGTTCAGGGAGAGCCCTTAAATACTAAATTTAAGGGCGTGTTTAGGTCTGGGGGGTTAGTAGCCAATGGCTACTTGCCCTGAGGGTGGGTACACCCTCTTTGTGCCTCCTCTCAAGGGGAGGGGGTCACATTCCTATCCCTATTGGGGGAATCCTCCTTCTACAAGATGGAGGATTTCTAAAAGTCAGAGTCACCTCAGCTCAGGACACCTTAGGGGCTGTCCTGACTGGCCAGTGACTCCTCCTTGTTTTTCTCATTATCTCTCCTGGACTTGCCGCCAAAAGTGGGGGCTGGGTCCAGGAGGCGGGCATCTCCACTAGCTGGAGTGCCCTGGGGCATTGTAACACGAAGCTTGAGCATTTGAAGCTCACTGCTAGGTGTTACAGTTCCTGCAGGGGGGGAGGTGTGAAGCACCTCCACCCAGAGCAGGCTTTGTTTCTGTCCTCAGAGAGCACAAAGGCTCTCACCGCATGAGGTCAGACACTCGTCTCTCAGCAGCAGGCTGGCACAGACCAGTCAGTCCTGCACTGAACAATTGGGTAAAATACAGGGGGTATCTCTAAGATGCCCTCTGTGTGCATTTTTTTAATAAATCCAACACTGGCATCAGTGTGGGTTTATTATTCTGAGAAGTTTGATACTAAACTTCCCAGTATTCAGTGTAGCCATTATGGAGCTGTGGAGTTCGTTTTTGACAGACTCCCAGCCCATATACTCTTATGGCTACCCTGTACTTACAATGTCTAAGGTTTTGCTTAGACACTGTAGGGGCATAGTGCTCATGCACATATGCCCTCACCTGTGGTATAGTGCACCCTGCCTTAGGGCTGTAAGGCCTACTAGAGGGGTGACTTACCTATGCCACAGGCAGTGGGAGGTTGGCATGGCACCCTGAGGGGAGTGCCATGTTGACTTAGTCATTTTCTCCCCATCAGCACACACAAGCTGGCAAGCAGTGTGTCTGTGCTGAGTGAGGGGTCCCTAGGGTGGCATAAGACATGCTGCAGCCCTTAGAGACCTTCCCTGGCATCAGGGCCCTTGGTACCAGGGGTACCAGTTACAAGGGACTTACCTAGGTGCCAGGGTTGTGCCAATTGTGGAAACAATGGTACATTTTAGGTGAAAGAACACTGGTGCTGGGGCCTGGTTAGCAGGGTCCCAGCCCACTTCTCAGTCAAGTCAGCATCAGTATCAGGCAAAAAGTGGGGGGTAACTGCAACAGGGAGCCATTTCTTTACACATTCGTTATCTAAATAATTCCCCAAAGCAGAGACCCTAAATAGCCAGAAAAGGAGGTTTGGCTACCTAGGAAGGAGGATAGGCTAACAGCACAGGTAAGAGCCTATCAGAAGGGGTCTCTGACGTCACCTGCTGGCACTGGCCACTCAGAGCAGTCCAGTGTGCCAGCAGCACCTCTGTTTCCAATATGGCAGAGGTCTGGAGCACACTGGAGGAGCTCTGGGCACCTCCCAGGGGAGGTGCAGGTCAGGGGAGTGGTCACTCCCCTTTCCTTTGTCCAGTTTCGCGCCAGAGCAGGGCTGAGGGGTCCCTGAACCGGTGTAGACTGTCTTATGCAGAAATGGGCACCATCTGTGCCCATGAAAGCATTTCCAGAGGCTGGGGGAGGCTACTCCTCCACTGCCTTAACACCTTTTTCCAAAGGGAGAGGGTGTAACACCCTCTCTCTGAGGAAGTCCTTTGTTCTGCCTTCCTGGGCCAAGCCTGGCTGGACCCCAGGAGGGCAGAAACCTGTCTGAGGGGTTGGCAGCAGCAGCAGCTGCAGTGAAACCCCTGAAAAGGCAGTTTGGCAGTACCCGGGTCTGTGCTAGAGACCCGGGGAATCATGGGATTGTCTCCCCAATACCAGGATGGCATTGGTGGGGCAATTCCATGATCTTAGACATGTTACATGGCCATATTCGGAGTTACCATTGTGAAGCTACACATAGGTAGTGACCTATATGTAGTGCACGCGTGTAATGGTGTCCCCGCACTCACAAAGTCCGGGGAATTGGCTCTGAACAATGTGGGGGAACCTTGGCTAGTGCCAGGGTGCCCACACACTAAGTAACTTAGCACTCAACCTTTACCAGGTAAAGGTTAGACATATAGGTGACTTATAAGTTACTTAAGTGCAGTGAAAAATGGCTGTGAAATAACGTGGACGTTATTTCACTCAGACTGCAGTGGCAGGCCTGTGTAAGAATTGTCAGAGCTCCCTATGGGTGGCAAAAGAAATGCTACAGCCCATACGGATCTCCTGGAAGCCCAATACCCTGGGTACCTCAGTACCATATACTAGGGAATTATAAGGGTGTTCCAGTATGCCAATGTAAATTAGTGAAATTGGTCACTAGCCTGTTAGTGACAATTTGGAAAGAAATGAGAGAGGATAACCACTGAGGTTCTGATTAGCAGAGCCTCAGTGAGACAGTTAGTCATAACACAGGTAACACATACAGGGCACACTTATGAGCACTGGGGCCCTGGCTGGCAGGGTCCCAGTGACACATACAACTAAAACAACATATATACAGTGAAATATGGGGGTAACATTAAGAGAGCTCATCAGAGTTCCTCTGCATCTCTCTCTTCACCTTCTGCCAAGGAATCGACTGATGACCGCGCTGGAAGCCTGCAAAACTGCAACAAAGTAGCAAAGACGACTACTGCGACATTGTAACGCTGATCCTGCCGCCTTCTCGACTGTTTTCCTGGTGGTGCATGCTGTGGGGGTAGTCTGCCTTCTCTCTGCACTAGAAGCCCCGAAGAAATCTCCTGTGGGTCGACGGAATCTTCCCCCTGCAACAGCAGGCACCAAAGAACTGCATCACCGGTCCTCTGGGTCTCCTCTCAGCACGACGAGCGAGGTCCCTTGAACTCAGCAACTCTGTCCAAATGACTCCCACAGTCCAGTGACTCTTCAGTCCAAGTTTGGTGGAGGTAAGTCCTTGCCTTCCCACGCTAGACTGCATTGCTGGGAACCGTGTGTTTTGCATCTACTCCGGCTCCTGTGCACTCAGCGAGGATTTCCTTCATGCACAGCCAAGCCTGGGTCCACGGCACTCTAACCTGTATTGCACAACCTCCTGAGTTATCCTCCGGCGGCGTGGGACTCTCTTGTGCAACTTTGGGTGAGCACCGTTTCACTCCATTTTGTAGTGCCTGTTCTGGCACTTCTGCGGGTGCTGCCTGCTTCTGAGAGGGCTCCTTGTCTTGCTGGACGCCGCCTCTGTCCCCTCACACAATTGGTGATATCCTGGTCCCTCCTGGGCCACAGCAGCATCCAAAAACCCTAACCGTGAGCTTTGCAGCTAGCAAGGCTTGTTTGTGGTCTTTCTGCGGGAAAACACTTCTGCACAACTCTTCACGACGTGGGACATACATCCTCCAAAGGGGAAGTTTCTAGCCCTTGTCGTTCTTGCAGAATCCTCAGCTTCTACCATCCGGTGGCAGCTTCTTTGCACCCACAGCTGGCATTTCCTGGGCATCTGCCCACTCCCGACTTGATCATGACTTTTGGACTTGGTCCCCTTGTTCCACAGGTACTCTCGTCTGGAAATCCATCGTTGTTGCATTGCTGGTGTTGGTCTTTCCTGCAGAATTCCCCTATCACGACTTCTGTGCTCTTTGGGGAACTTCAGTGCACTTTGCACCCACTTTTCAGGGTCTTGGGGTGGGCTATTTTTCAAACCCTCACTGTTTTCTTACAGTCCTAGCGACCCTCTACAAGGTCACATAGGTTTGGGGTCCATTCGTGGTTCGCATTCCACTTCTAGAGTATATGGTTTGTGTTGCCCCTATCCCTATGTCCCCCCCATTGCATTCTATTGTGACTATACATTGTTTGCACTGTTTTCTATTGCTATTACTGCATATTTTGGTATTGTGTACATATATCTTGTGTATATTTGCTATCCTCATACTGAGGGTACTCACTGAGATACTTTGGCATATACCTTTATTTTTAGTATATCTGTGTAATGTGTTTTCTAATGATATTGTGCATATGACACTAGTGATACTGTAGGAGCTTCACTCGGCTCCTAGTTCAGCCTAAGCTGCTCTGCTAAGCTACCTTTTCTATCAGCCTAAGCTGCTAGACACCCCTCTACACTAATAAGCGATACCTGGGCCTGGTGCAAGGTTTTAGTACCCCTTGGTACTCACTACAAGCCACTCCAGCCTCCTACATTGGTTGTGCAGCGGTGGGATAAGTACTTTGCAACTACTTACCACTTTTGTCATTGTACTTTTCATAAGAGAAAAATATACAAAACAAGTTCAGTGTATGTACACCTAACCAAAAAGTTTTGCTTTTCTTCTCTCACTTCTTTACTAAAGTGCTGAAAAGTACCTCTAAACTTTCAAAAAGTTCTTAAAAAGTTTTAAAAGTTTTTTTTCTGTTCTTTAAAAAGTTCTGAAACTTTTTCTTTCTTTTTCTGTCCCTTAAACTCTTGTCTATCATGTCTGGTACAGGCCAAACTCTTGATCTGTCCAGCATAGCTTATGACAACCTTAGCTGGAAGGAAGCAAGGAGTCTCTGCATAGATAGAGGTTTAGGGGTAGGGAAGAATCCCTCAAGACAACTGTTGGTTAATATGCTCATTGAACAAGATAAGACCTCAGTTGGCACTTCTGGTGAGAAATTGGCTGATGGTTCCCACTCTGATTCTGGGGCACCCCTAGCAAAAGATTTGGGAGGGAATCTTTCCAACCTGCCCCTTAGCAGGCCACCTAGCATAGCTGGTACTGATTTGAATTCACATCACAGTAATAGTGTTGTTTTTCATCACAGTAGAAGTGTTACTTCTGTAGGCCAGAATGTTAGAGTGCCATCTGTTAGGGAAGGGTCTCCCTCTGTTCATTCACACCATTCTTCTGTTTCAAGGCATGCCCAACCCACCCACCCTGATGACAGAGTGTTAGAAAGGGAGCTCAATAGATTGAGAGTGGAACAATCTAGGCTGAAGCTCACGAATCAACAGCTGGATTTAGATAGGCAGTCCTTTGATTTAGAAAAAGAAAGGCAGAGGTTGGGGCTAGGACCCCATGGTGGCAGCAGCAGTATTCCAAATAGTCGTCCTGCAAAAGAGCATGATTCTAGGAATCTGCACAAGATAGTTCCCCCTTACAAGGAGGGGGATGACATTAACAAGTGGTTTGCTGCACTTGAGAGGGCCTGTGTTGTACAGGATGTCCCTCAAAGGCAGTGGGCTGCTATCCCATGGCTATCTTTCAGTGGAAAGGGTAGGGATAGTCTCCTTACTGTAAAAGAAAGTGAGGCCAATGATTTCAAAGTTCTTAAGAATGCACTCGTAGATGGTTATGGCTTAACCACTGAACAGTACAGGATGAAGTTCAGAGAAACCAAAAAGGAGTCTTCACAAGACTGGGTAGACTTTGTTGACCATTCAGTGAAGGCCTTGGAGGGGTGGTCACATGGCAGTAAAGTTACTGATTATGAAAGCCTGTATAACTTAATCCTGAGAGAGCATATTCTTAATAATTGTGTGTCTGATTTGTTACACCAGTACCTGGTGGACTCTGATCTGACCTCTCCCCAAGAATTGGGAAAGAAGGCAGACAAATGGGTCAGAACAAGGGTGAACAGAAAAGTTCATACAGGGGGTGACAAAGATTGCAAGAAGAAGGATGGTAAGTCTTCTGACAAGGGTGGGGACAAACCTAAAAATGAGTCTTCATCAGGCCCACAAAAACACTCTGGTGGGGTGGTGGGCCCAAATCCTCTTCAAATCAAAACAAAGAAAAGAAACCATAGTGCTATTTATGTAAAATAAAAGGCCATTGGACAACAGATCCCAGTTGTCCAAAGAAAAGCACCAAGCCTCCTACCACTACAACCCCTGCTGCTACACCTAGTGTCCCTACTAATAGCAGTGGTGGTGGGAGCAAACCTACTAATAGCCAATCCAAGGGAGTAGCTGGGCTCACTATTGGTAACTTAGTTGGGGTTGGTCTAATTAGGGAGACCACAGAGGCTGTGTTAGTCTCTGAGGGAGCTATTGATTTAGCCACCTTGGTTGCTTGTCCCCTTAACATGGATAAGTACAAGCAACTACCCCTAATAAATGGTGTTGAGGTTCAGGCCTACAGGGACACAGGTGCCAGTGTTACACTGGTAATAGAGAAACTGGTCCACCCTGAACAACACCTACTTGGTCACCAGTACCAAGTAACCGATGCTCATAACAACACACTTAGCCACCCCATGGCTGTTGTAAATCTCAACTGGGGTGGGGGGGTTACTGGTCCAAAAAAAGTTGTGGTTGCCTCAGATTTACCTGTAGACTGTCTACTAGGGAATGATTTAGAGACATCAGCTTGGTCAGATGTGGAGTTGGAGGCTCATGCAGCAATGCTGGGCATTCCAGGGCATATTTTTGCTTTAACCAGGGCTCAGGCCAAAAAGCAAAAAGGACAGGGTGACTTGGATCCTGGAAGAATGGACCAAGTACTCCCTAAAGCTAGGGTTAGTAAAGGTAAATCCCTACCTACTATCCCTCCCTCCACAGTAGATTCAACTTCTGGGGAAGAAGAATTTGCCCCCTGTGCAGAACCTTCACCAGAGGAGCTGGAAGCAGACACTGCTGAGCTTTTGGGTGAAGGGGGGCCTGCCAGGGAGGAGCTGAGTGTGGCACAGCACACCTGTCCCACACTAGAGGGTCTAAGGCAGCAAGCTGTCAAACAAGCAAATGGGGTGTCAGTGACTCTCACAGAGTTTACTGGGAGGACAACCTCTTGTACACTGAAGCAAGGGATCCAAAACCTGGAGCTGCCTGGAGATTGGTGATTCCTCAGGAGTACAGAAAGTTCCTCCTAACTCTAGCCCACGACATTCCCGTAGCTGGACATTTGGGGAAATTAAAACATGGGAAAGGCTTGTCCCCCTGTGTCATTGGCCTAGGATGTCAGAGGACACAAAAGATTTTTGTAAGTCCTGTGTCACCTGTCAAGCCAGTGGCAAGACTGGTGGCACCCCAAAGGCTCCCCTTATTCCACTGCCTGTGGTTGGGGTTCCCTTTGAAAGGGTATGGGTTGACATAGTTGGCCCCCTTGACCCTCCTACTGCTTCAGGCAATAGGTTTATCTTGGTGGTAGTGGACCATGCCACAAAATATCCTGAAGCAATTCCTCTTAGGACCACTACAGCACCTGCAGTGGCAAAGGCCCTCCTGGGAATCTTTTCCAGGGTGGGTTTCCCAAAAGAGGTGGTATCAGACAGGGGTAGCAACTTCATGTCTGCATACTTAAAGGCCATGTGGAAGGAATGTGGTGTAACATACAAATTCACCACACCTTATCATCCACAAACAAATGGACTGGTTGAGAGGTTTAACAAAACTCTCAAAGGAATGATAATGGGACTCCCTGAAAAACTCAGGAGGAGATGGGATGTCTTGTTACCTTGCCTTCTTTTTGCTTACAGGAAGGTACCCCAGAAAGGAGTGGGCTTCATCCCCTTTGAACTCCTATTTGGGCACCCTGTGAGAGGTCCTTTAACACTTGTAAAGGAGGGTTGGGAACAACCTTTAAAAGCTCATAAGCAAGACATAGTGGACTATGTACTTGGCCTAAGATCCAGAATGGCTGAGTATATGAAAAAGGCCAGCAAAAACCTTCAGGCCAGCCAAGAGCTCCAAAAGCAATGGCATGACCAGAAGGCTGTTCTGATTTAGTACCAACCAGGGCAGAAAGTGTGGGTCTTGAAGCCTGTGGCCCCAAGAGCACTCCAAGACAAACGGAGTGGACCCCACATTATTGTTGAAAAGAAGGGAGAAGTCACCTACTTGGTTGACTTGGGCACTGCCAGGAGTCCCCTTAGGGTGCTCCATGTCAATCGCTTAAAACCCTACTATGACAGGGCTGATCTCACCCTGCTCATGGCAACAGATGAAGGACAGGAAGAAGAGAGTGACCCTCTCCCTGATCTCTTCTCTTCCACAGAACAAGATGCTCTAGTGGAAGGTGTAGTTTTAGCAGATTGTCTTACTGCTGAGCAGAAAGACCACTGCATAAATCTCCTGGAGAGACTATAAATCTCCTGGACGTTATTTCACTCAGGCTGCACTGGCAGGCCTGTGTAAGAATTGTCAGATCTCCCTATGGGTGGCACAAGAAATGCTGCAGCCCATAGGGATCTCCTGGAACCCCAATACCCTGGGTACCTCAGTACCATATACTAGGAAATTATAAGGGTGTTCCAGTATGCCAATGTAAATTGGTGAAATTGGTCACTAGCCTGTTAGTGACAATTTGGAAAGAAATGAGAGAGCATAACCACTGAGGTTCTGGATAGCAGAGCCCCAGTGAGACAGTTAGTCATAACACAGGTAACACATACAGGGCACACTTATGAGTACTGGGGCCCTGGCTGGCAGGGTCCCAGTGACACATACAACTAAAACAACATATATACAGTGAAATATGGGGGTAACATGCCAGGCAAGATGGTACTTTCCTACAGTCCCGACACTCTAACCTGCAGTGCACAACCTCCTGAGTTGTCCTCCGGCATCGTGGGATCTCCTTTTGTGACTTCGGGTGAGCTCCGGTTCACTCCTCTTCGTAATGCCTGTTCCGGCACTTCTGCAGGTGCTGCATGCTTCTGTGAGGGCTCCCTGTCTTGCTGGGCGCCCCATCTGTCTCCTCACGCAAGTGGCGACATCCTGGTCCCTCCTGGGCCACAGCAGCATCCAAAAACCCTAACCGCGACCCTTGCAGCTAGCAAGGCTTGTTTGCGGTCTTTCTGCATGGGAACACCTCCGCAAGCTTCTTGACGACGTGGGACATCCGTCCTCCAGAGGGGAAGTTGCTAGCCCTCTTCGTTCTTGCAGAACCCACAGCTTCTACCATCCGGTGGCAGCTTCTTTGCACCCTCAGCTGGCATTTCCTGGGAATCTGCCCAATCTTGACTTTGTCGCGACTCTGGGACTTGGTCCCCTTGTTCCACAGGTACTCTCGTCTTGGTTGCATTGCTGGTGTTGGTCTTTCTTGCAGAATTCCCCTATCACAACTTCTGTGCTCTCTGGGGAATATAGGTGCACTTTACACCTACTTTTCAGGGTCTTGGGGTGGGCTATTTTTCTAACCCTCACTGTTTTCTTACAGTCCCAGCGACCCTCTACAAGCTCACATAGGTTTGGGGTCCATACGTTATTCACATTCCACTTTTGGAGTATATGGTTTGTGTTGCCCGTATACCTATGTGCTCCTATTGCAATCTACTGTAACTTTACATTGCTTGCATTACTTCCTTTTGCTATTACTGCATATTTTTGGTATTGTGGTACATATATCTTGTGTATATTTGCTATCCTCATACTGAGGGTACTCACTGAGATACTTTTGGCATATTGTCATAAAAATAAAGTACCTTTATTTTTAGTATATCTGTGTATTGTGTTTTCTTATGATATTGGGCATAAGACACCAGTGGTATAGTAGGAGCTTTGCATGTCTCCTAGTTCAGCCTAAGCTGCTCTGCTATAGCTACCTTCTATCAGCCTAAGCTGCTAGAAACACCTCTTCTACACTAATAAGCGATAACTGGACCTGGTACAGAGTGTAAGTACCCCTTGGTACCCACTACAAGCCAGGCCAGCCTCCTACAGTGGGCAAACCACCCACTGTATAGACTTGAGAGACTATGGCTTTGCACTCACCAGGATGCAGCAGTGGGCAAACCACCCACTGTAGAGACTTGAGAGACTGTGGCTTGCACTCCCCAGGATGGTACAGTGGGCAAACCACCCACTTTAGAGACTTGAGAGACTGTGGCTTTGCACTCCCCAGGATGCAGCAGTGGGCAAACCACCCACTGTAGAGACTTGAGAGACTGTGGCTTTGCACTCCCCAGGATACATCAATGGGCATGGAGCCCCCTCGTGGATCTGGCGTGGTGCACTCATCCGGCTGAGGTGCCCCCCCTTCCTTTCTCCCTGAGGTGCCTGTTGTATTTCTATCTGATGCCCCTGCAGTATTCTCTCAGTTTTGATCAGGTATCTAGTGTGGGCCACGCCCATGCATTTTGGGCCCAGTTTTCCACGGACAATGAATGGTGCATTACCTGCACTACTAATCGTGGTGTATATTTTGTTTAATGTGTGTATATATATATATATATATTTGGTTACTGTATTTTGATATATTACAATGGTTCAACTCATTTCCCTTTGTCTTTGCATTCTTCCGGGGGGGGGCTTGGGGGTTGTTACTGTAATGTTTGGATATGCATTGGTGTGTGTGTTGTAGTGGGTGAGGGTCGGGGTGGGGGTTGTGATGTTGGTTGTGCGTGTTCCTGTGTTTTTCCCTCCTCCTCCCCTATGTCGTAGGTGCAGTACTCACTGTGGTCTTCGCCGCCGGCGTTGTTGATCCTCGTATAGGAGCAGGAAGACTATCGCAGGGAGAATATGGAGTTCCGGCTCCATGGTGTCGTCGTTCCTCATGGGATGTGTAGAGGTGAGCGTTTTCCCTTTGAAATGGCTGTTTCCGCCGTGTTTTTATCCGCGGTGAATCCACCCCGATTGGCCTGTTGTGATACTGTGGGCGGTACATTGTCCTCCGCCTGTCTGTTGGCGGTGACCGCCGCACTGTTTGTCTGTACCGCCGTGGCGGTCGGAGTGTTAAAGTGGCTGTCTTTGTTGGCGGTTTCCGCCACAATGATAATTCCAATTTTTTTACTGCCGGCCTGTTGGCGGTTTTACCGCCGCTTTAACACCGACCGCCAGGGTTGTAATGACCACCATAATCGCCCCCACCAAGCCAGCCAAACCTAAACTACTGGCCAAAAGAGCCAGTTGGTTGACCACAGAGCTGAAACCCTCCAAATGCAACTGCGAAAAGACAGAAGACCATGGACCAGCTGTATCATCAAGGCCATTTGCGATTCGGAAATAGCGATTTTTAGGAAATCGCTATTTCCGACTTGCAAAGTGCCATGTATCTCATTTGCAAATCGGTAATAGCGATTTCTTAAAAATCGCAAATGCTATTACTGATTCACAAATTGCGATACCGGCCCCATTTGCACCCATATCTGCGAATTTTTTGCATTTCCAAAATTTCGATTTCTGAACCAGGAATTGCAATTTTGGAAATGCAAAACCCCAGCCGCCCCCCCCCCCCCCCTACTGCACCCCAAAAAATGTATTTGGGACATGTAAGGTGCACACATGCCAAAAGGGCATGTGTGCTTTACATGTACAATTTAAAAATGCATTTTAAATGCATTTTTACATTTTGCACATGGTTACCACCAAGTTTAACTTGGTAGTAATTAGCCATTCCTAAATGCCAAAATCGCATTTAGGAATTGCTTCATACATGTGCTAAGGAATCGCAAATAAGGAATCCTTATTTGCGATTTCTAATTTAGAGAGTCGCAATTTGCGACTCTCTAAACAGGGTCGCAATTTTAAGGAATCGCTATTTTAGCGATTCCTTAAAATTGCGTTCAGAATGTATTTCATGCATTCTGAAATGGCATTTTGCATTCGCAAAAGGGCATTCACACCGTTTGCGAATGCAAAATGCTTTCATACATCTGGCCCCATACCTCCTTCAAAATAGTATTCAACCAGTACCACCACCTCCTGAGAGAAACAACATGTAAAGAAGAATGCTGTAGCAGACCACAGGAAGGAGCTCTTTATCATCATGAAGGAGTTCTCTATCCCTGCAGCCACTGGGAAGGTCATCACCTCCTCCCAAGAAGTGTGTCACACCCTGGCAGACTCCTTCCATTAAAAGTTCTCAGCCAGTTATGAGAACTTCAACCCCCCCCACCATCAACAGCATTAGTATACTCACACCCACAAACACAAACGCGGAACACCTGCTCATCCATTGGGACCCTCTCACAACTCAAGCCACAATCTCCATCATGAACTCCATACACTCGAGAGCACCCACAGACCGATGACTCCACCAAATCTTCAACCTTTGTATCAAGATGATTGGTGCCAAGCTCAAGAAAGTCCTGAATGCCTCCATCACCATGGCCTCCTTCCCTAAGGACTGGAAACACGCTGAAGTGAGGTCCATCCTGAAGATACCATCCGCTGACCCAGGAGGTCCAAAAACTATTGGCCCATCTCCCTGCTCCTCTTTCCGGCGAAGGCTCTCGAAAAGTCAAACAACCAGTAACCCACCGAAAACCTGGAATACTACAACCTATTGGACCCCTCTCAATCCGGATTTGGAGCCAACCACAGAACTGAGACAGCCCTGATCGCAGCCACCAAGACATCAGGGCCCTCCTAGTTTGTGGCAAAACAGCAGCCCTCATCCTCCTGGACATTTAAGCCACCTTTGACATAGTCTCTCACCACTTCATGATTAACAGACGTCACCAAGTTGGAATCCAGCGAGACACTCTCAAATGGATCACCTCATACCTCACCGGAAGAACCCAGAGCATACGTCTCCCAAAATTCACCTCTGAAGCCAAGAAGATCATCACCCACAAGAGTCATCCCTCAGACCCACCCTCTTCAACACTTATATGACCCCCCCGGCCAACACTGTTAGACTGCATGAACTCAAGATAACCTCCAATGCCGACGACACCCAGCTCATCCACTATTGTCATAAGACCACTCCACCACCAGGGTCAGCTTCCACAAATGTATGATGAACGTTGCCGACTAGATGAAGGACAACTGTCTCAAGCTCAACAAAGACAAGACTGAAGTCCTCATCTTTGGGAACAACACCTTGCCATGGAATGACACATGGTGGCCTGCTGAACTCGGCCCTTCCCCAGCCCCCACAAACCACGCTCGCAACCTCAGAATCATTTTGGACAGCAAATTATCTATGCAAAAAAGGGTAAACACAGTCTTGTCCTCCTGCTTTCACATCCTACGCATGCTCTGTATGATTTTCAGGTGGCTCCCAATCAACACAAGAAGGTCCGTCACTCAAGTCTTAGCCACCAGCAGGCTGGACTATGGGAACACTCTCTACGTAGGAATCACTGCACATCTCCTGAAGAGATTACAGACAGTACAAAACTCAGCGGCAAGACTCATCCTCGACCTCACATCACCCTGCACCTCAAGAAAGTACACTGGCTCCAGATTTAAAAGAGATGGCAGTTCAAGATGCTGGCCCATACATACAAACCCCTGCACAACAAAAGACCAGCATCAATAAACAAATGATCTTCCACCAACCAACCAGACACCTGTGATATGACTTCCTCTTCCTTGTTGATACCCCCCCGGATCCACTAAGTCAAAAGCGGAGGACTTCCCCTGCGCCTCAGGAATGGTGCATTGCTTCTGGAAATCAGGAAAGGACTCAAAACATGGCTGTTTGAATGAATAGAGTACTGCGAAGCAGCTAGCAAAACCAGCACCTTGAGCCCCTTATGGGTGGTTTGCAGCACTTTATAAATCCTGATTGATTGAAGTTCTGATCTGCTATAATAATAGGGATTCCAATGGACCGGGTGAGCATGTAGTGTAACAGCCAGAACTGCACACTGCAGATATGGGGAACCAGGTTTGAGTGTCCATGTCAAACAAACATCCTGTGATTCTGGGCAAATCACTTAGGCCCTGATTTAAAGCTTGGTAGAGAGATTACTCCATTACAATGGTGATGGATGTACCGTCCGCCGAAATATAAATCCTGTAGGATATAATGGGATTTATATTTCGGGGGAAGAGATAGGGGTCACAATTGTGACGGAGTAACCCCTTCACCAAACTCTAAATGTGGCCCTTAATCTCCCCATGCCTAAAAAACAAAAATGAATGTGATCTTGTGAAAGGTAACTACTACTCATATAAAGCACTCCAATACCTTTGGGCCGAGTTTGTGCTACATAAAACTGCAAAATAATGGATGTACGGAATTTGTTGCAGTTGTAAATTAGACCGAAGGACAGACTGTGGCATGGGTGTGATCGTATGTGATAGCATTCACACTAGCTGATTCTGTAAACTAAGCACTTCACCCCTGGGCCACCACAGCGGCCCCATACAATACGGCCATCAACACAAAATGCAGAGTACAGAGCTCTACTGCAGCCTTAATTTCAACAAGCATTGACAAAACCAATAGCTTTTATATTTGTATGTCAAAGAGGTTAGTGGTGCGCATCCCATACAAATGTTAAACCTAGTTGCTTTGCCATTGCTTGTTTCTGTTCTAAGAAGAGAGAAGAAACGAAAAAATCTAAAAATGGATGCCACAGATACTAAAGCAGTAATCTTCTAACTTTTTATTCCCACTTCCCCCTCCCAGTGAAAAAATAAAATATCGGGTCCGCCTATGAATTTTTCACAATAAATCTATTAAATTGGCAATGTTTAAATATGTGTAGACTGAATTTAAACATTGGAGTTAAGTTCTATTTTAAAAGTCAAATACATGATGTCAAACATCCTATTCTGGTCAGGCAGGCCTTACTAACATGTAAAAGTATCCACAGTGCGATCATTAGAAGTGGGGGTTTTGAAGAGTATTTGGAATCTCTTCCCTTTTGACACAGACTCCCAGCTCGGATATAAATGATAAAACATGTTAGTGATGGCCCATTACAGAGCGGTTAATGCTGCTCATTTTTTTCAACTTAAAACAAAGCTCTGTTATCAGCATAATGCTTCTTTTGGCCAGAGCCCGGCGAACCCCTGGATCACTTGAGGCCCCCCCAGTGGGGCCTGCCCCCCAGTTTGAAGTCCCCTGTACTATAGCAACCTTTTCTGTAACAACCATTTTTGGGGGGTTTTTATTCAGTATTTATGCCCCACAGTGCTACTGGGCTCCTCGAAGACTGGTTGATGATGCAAAATAGTCCCTTATCCACTCCAATGGAGGCAGCAGGACACACCCAAAGAGTGAACAGAAAGGTGGTGAGACTATAATACTCTTGTGGGCTGATCCAAGATGTGATTGACCATGTCTCAAGCTACTGGCGAAAGCATCTGAAGAAAAATAAGCCAATAGCTGAAGCAGGCTGAGCTATAGTCCCCTAAATTAAGTATAGAATACAATATGTAAAACCTAAAGGTTTTATTCACTGATTGAAATAAACGCTATTATTTATAGTTATTATGCCGAACCTATTCTAACACATTTATACTGGCAAGTTTATTACTCAAACGTGGTTCAGGAATATTTCAGAACTTACCGGTGTGATAAGTCTTGCTTATAAGTATATATTTTAAACAGAAAGCAAAATTAGAGCCTGTTTATACATTTGCAAACAGGAGACCAATTGATAACTGTTTCTGTTGGCACACATCATTATCAAAACCAGACTGATAATCAGAATCAAAAGCTCGCAGGATGTTACAACTCTGTCTGAGCGACAGTCAATCAGTTCTCCGCATTCCATTGAAGGACAGTTACATTAATTAAGTGAAGAGGTAACTAGGTAGTAGATGAGTAGAATGTGCTTCCTTTTACTTGCAGCATTAGGGGTATATTTTCAAATGTTCGTGCAACGCAGTGCAGCGAGCCACATTGTTGCTCTGCTGTGGATTAAAGGCAGAGGGCAGGAATGCGCCCTATTTAACATTATGCAGCCCATTCCTGCTCTCTTCCTGTGGTGGTGCACAAATTGCTGCCTAGTGCCAACGCAGGCACCATGGTGCAAGGGTGCCTGCATTGTTGGCAGGATTTCTTTTGTACAGTAGGGGGCATATTCCTTCACAAAAACAATCCTCTAGGGCTTTTTCCAATTTCTATGTGTGCTGCAGAATGCAGCACACGTAGAACGAGGTGGAAACCAGGAGAAATAAGCCTATTTCTCTTCATTGCACCTCCCCTGGGGAGGCGTAGCATTTTGACGCATTCCCAGATCTACCACTAATGGTAGATCTGGGAATGTACTACAATCTGTGTGTGGATGATTGGGAACATTCACGCTCCATCCATGGAACGCCTCCCTGGGACAGAGTAATGCAAGGCAGAAACTTGCGGTTCGTTGTGTTACTCCACATTTACTAAGTCATGCACGGCCATGCAAGATGGCCTTGCGTGGCTTGGTAAATGTTATTCTAGGTTTGGCATTACCCTTGCACCCCCTTGCATGGCGCAAGAGGGATGCAAAACCATAAAAAATATGCCCCTTAGTTCTGCACAGTTAAGCCGGTCTGTTTCATGCCATAGCTACCAGAGGGTGAGCTCATGTTTAAATTACTGAAATCTTTACTGAATCTAAGGTGAAATTATTACTTGTAGTGGATTCCCATCCACCCCAACTATTAATCCACTTTCTCACATAGACATAGACATATATACATATTATACATGGTTATGTTTGTGCCCTTACGATAATATGCATGTACTCTAGTGTTTTGAATAGGAATAGATTAATTGAACTGGATGAGTGAAGTGAAGTTGTGAGATATATTTCGGAGTGCTGGACATGTGCACCTGTTTGTTAGATGAATTGGACAGAAGAAGATGAGAGTTTGGAAATTATGGGGCATTATTATGAGAGGCTTGTAAACCTCTCAACCATCCAATATTTTCATCTCTCCTGGTGTCCCTTCCTACACAAAAACCATCCTGCATGCAATGCAGACACCCTTGCACCATGGTGCAAGGGTGTCTGCGTTGGCGTTAGGCAGCCAATTGTGCACCAGTGCAGGGGGAAAGGACAGGAATGCACCACAGTTCATAAATACGGTGCATTCCAGTCCTTTCACATTGGCGTAGGGCAGCGCAGCAAGAAGGCTTGAGGTGCTGCCCTACGCCAATTCCTCATAAATAAGGGCCTATGTTTGGGAGTCCATTGATGTCAGAAATGTTTGAGATGAGTTGGATAGTGGAGGGCAAGGCAGAGGTGGAATGTTTTTTTTAGTAAAAAAAAAATGTATGCATGTATAAAGACGTATACACACACAAACATTTAAATATACACATATATGTACACTATTGGAAAGTGCCTCTTTTTGTGTGGTCATCCCCATTTGTGTGGGCTGATGCTGCTGTGGTTTTTGACACTGTGAACTGGGGCTCTGCTAACCAGGCCCAAGTGCATTTACTCTGAACCCTAAAACATGTTGAAATTGATTACACTACTAATTGGCATATTTAACATACCCTTAGGTACCTAGTATATGGTACAAAGTGCACACTCAGGGCCCCATACATTAAATATCACTAGTGGATTACAGTGGATCACAGCAGCCATTGTGCCCATCACTATACTGACAGTAAACATGGCTGGAGGCCTACCATTGTAGCCTGATTGTGAAGGCTTAAAAACAACCACCTAATCTGTGATTAATAACCCTTTTGACAGGTATAAACCTTCTTTTTAAATATGAATACGTGATCCTTAAGAAGGTCTCATAGCCCATAAGGCAGGTCATGGTATGTAAACCTAGGACATGTAGAAAGTTAATATTAAATATGTCCTTACAGTGACAAGCGCCTAGCAGCTATTTTTACTGTAGCAAGACTGAATGTTCCATAGAGAAATACTGGGTTGCTCTATCACAAGTAATAATGCTACCACTGGTTAGAAAACTGGTGAGGTCGGATTATTAGTAAATACTAGAGAAAATGTAAATTGTATTAGCCTCATGCTGCTCTCCTCTGAGTGCTCAACCCCTGAATTAGGTGTGAAAACTGCTCCCAGAGCAGAGACCAAGGCCTGAGTGTAGGGCGGTTTGGTGGAACATGGCTGATCCAGGAGAATGGGTCACCAAAAGGAGACAACAGAGATAATAGCTGCGTTGTTTTCTTATTTTGATGAGGTTTATTCCGTCAGGTGATGGAGCCAGGAGCATTTGTGTTGCAATGAGCAGGCCTATCTCATTTAAGGGGCGTTTTGTAGACTGTATAGGATCTGTCTCTGATTATACCCTTCCTCCCAAAGGTGGCATCTTATAGGCTATCCCTGGAAACAATGAGCCCCATTGGCTTACATATAAGCCATAGAACAGTAAAAGACAAACTTTTGCACATGCTCTCGAGAGAGAGAAAGAGAAAGGGGCGCTGGAAGGGAACTGTCCACTCTCACATTCGGGACTGAGCATTTCCAAAGACATCCTGGTTCACAGAGTTACATGTTTACAAAAACAGACACATACTTGGAAGAGAAAATAGGAAAAGGCTTGCAAAGTTAAATGCATGCATCAACAAAATGTCACTTAAGTAATGTCAAATTGGTATTTTCCATTGTTTTAATTTGCTGAGATCAGAGCCCAGGCTCAAATTGGTTGGTCCAGCTATGATTGTTTTTTTCACATATGTCATCAATGTTTGGACTTGATGCCCTGCCGTAGTTTAGACTTTCGTCCAACAAGGATCAGTGAGCACAATACGAATACTATTAATATTATTACTATTAGGTGGTAAGAAAATACACTTTATATGACCTTTTGTGGCAGTCTTACATCACTAATTTGATACCTACAAATGTTTCACCTCATTAGTATCAGTTTAATACCTAAATGCAGCACTCAGCCCATGAAAGGTGACATCCTTCTGCTAAACAAAGTGTGTTGCAGTGTTTTTAATAACTTTTGATCTGTTCAAGCTAGAAACAATCTTGTAAATAAAATCTTCATTTTATTGAGAAGATGACGGATTGAGGGGAGAGTGCCATCAACACATGATAATTGTGTGGAAAATTCTGCGGCCACAGCATTGCATGCTTCCGGTGGCCCTGCCTGTAGAGCACACTCCACAAATGCCATTGGTTCATGTATTTCCCAAGCAGATATTTTCATTACTCAAGTGAATTGCATGTGTTTTCCAGCTCTGAAGAAAGAAAGGAGCCTGCTGGAGTTCGAACCCGGTCACTGTCTCTGAGCTGATTGAACAACTTGGGTACCTACCTCTCCCTGCCTCTTCTTTCCTCTCGAACAGCCCCGCGCCCTCCCCTCTTTCTGTCTCTTCTTGTTGTCTTAATCCCTTTGCTTCTCCTTTTCTATCCCTCCATCTTGTTTGTCCTTCCTCTATTTCCCTTCATTGTCCTTCACCGTCCTCTTCCTGACTCTTCCTTCTGGACGCTTTCCCGCCTTCTTGGTCTGTCGGATTTTACCCCTTCTACACCTCTTCAGCTTTTCCTTCATCTTCCTGCCTCTCCAAAGGTGTTTCCCCATTCTCCTTCATCCTCTTCTCCCTGGCTGTTCCTCTATCTCTCATCTTCAACCCTGCTTCTGTCTCCCCTCACCTTTCCCGCCATTTGTTCTACAAACACATATCAGCTTTGCTGCCTGTCTCCACATCTCTCTTACACTCTTCCTCTATTTCCCTCCAGAGTCCCTCCTTCTCTTCCCTCCCCTGCCTTTCCCTCCCCCACATCCCCCATGTTTTGCCGCTCCCTGAACTCTGTGCCATCTTCAGTTCACAACAGGGTGCCCACCTCACTCCAAGTCACTGCGGACACTTTCTTCAGTCCTGGGTTTTGTGCCACCACCTAACACATTCTGGGTATTGCAGTCTTGCTTTACACCCATTGGCCTAACTGCACTCACACTTGAGGGCAATTATGTGCTGCTGGAAAGTCCTGGACTGGAAGCAGTGGGGTGAAGTGGACCCCTAGATCAAACAGCTTATGCTGTTTTCTTTGCATCCTGCCATGTGTAGTCTCCATTCATCATGGGAGCACAGATGCACATCTCACAGTGCACTGAATAAAAATCAAAACTAGACGAGCAACTGGTACTTGGGGCAATATTTTCTAAACTTTGCTGCGTTGCATTGTGTCAAAGAAAGTTGCTGTGCTGCGTTGCATGCAAGGGAGGAAGTAGAAATGCCACACATCTGCTAGCATGTGGCACAGTTCTGTTCTCTCGTAGCGCTGGCTCACTTCTGGCTGCCTAGTGCCAAAGCAGACACCATTGTCCTACAGCACAAGGGTGCACGTGTTGTGGTTAGAATAGGTTTTGTGCAGAAAGGGATACTTGCTCTTAGATTGTTTTCCTCTTCGTACATACGCTGCAGAATGTAGCACGAAAGCAACGAGGAGAAATAAAGATGCCATTTTGGCACAAACCCAGGTTTAGAGACTTTAGTAAATATAGGTTTGCATCAAAGTACATGGGTGGCTGTACGGGAATGCCCATGCTACATCCATGTAATGCCTCCATGATTTGCGTGCCTTGGTAAATCCCGGCATAGATTTTGCGTTTGGGTTGTGCCTTAAGAGTGGCACAACGCTGATGAAAATTCTTATTAAATCTGGGCCTTGATGTGTTGCAATATCTGTTCTTCTACCTCTTACTTTCCTTTTATCATGGCTTTCGCTGCCTATCTTTTAGCCTGTGTAGCCCAGTGCATGTAGAAAGGAACCTGATTATGAAGCCACAAAGCCAAAACCCTAAAAGAATGAAATCTGGATTAGGTGCATGAAGGGGAAGGTACAGCAGGGAGAGCAATGTACTTAATGGAGGCCAAGATACAAGATGGGGGACAAGGTACAGCATAGAGGACAACATACATCATACAGTACAAGGTACATGCAGTACGGAACACAAAGTACAGCATCAAGCACAAGGACCAATACAGAGCATATGCTGCAGCAAGGAGGATGAGGTACAGCATGGAGCGGAAGGTACAGCATGGAGATCAAGGTACATCATGGAACACAAGGTACATAATGGAGGACAAGTTTCAGCATTGAGGACAAGGTACAACATGGAGCACATAGAGACCAAGGTACTTCATGTTGGACAAGGAAGAGCATGGAGCATGAGGTACTGAATGGAGCACGAGTTACAGCATGGAACACAAGGCAAAGTATGGAGCAGGAGATACAGCATGGAGGACAAGGTACATCATGGAGGACGAGGTACATCATGGAGGACAAGGTACATCATGGAGGACGAGGTACATCATGGAGCACAAGGTACATCATATGGAGGAGAAGGTTACAGCATTGAGGATACGGTACAGCATGGAGCACAAGCTACGTCATGGTGCACAAGGTATAACATGGAGGACAAGGGCCAACATGGAGGACAAGGACCAACATGTAGGACAAGGTACAGCATTAAGGAGAAGGTATCACCTGGAGGACACGATACACCATGGGCCACAAGGTACAGCATGGAGGACAAGCATCAGCATGGAGGACAAGGGACAGCATTAAGGAGAAGGTATCACCTGGAGTACAAGATATAGCATGGGCCACAAGGTACAGCATGGAGGACAAGAGTCAGCATGGAGGACAAGGGACAGCATTAAGGAGAAAGTATCGCCTGGAGGACAAGATACATCATGGGCCACAGGGTACAGCATGGAGGACAAGAGTCAGCGTGGAGGACAAGGGACAGCATTAAGGAGAAGGTATCACCTGGAGGACAAGATACAGCATGGGCCACAAGGTACAGCATGGAGGACAAGGTACAGCATTAAGGAGAAGGTATCGCCTGGAGGACAAGATACAGCATGGGCCACAAGGTACAGCACGGAGGACAAGAGTCAGCATGGAGTACAAGGGACAGCATGGACCTCAATGTACAGACTAGAGTACAAGGTACTGCATGGAGGTCAAGGGAGAGCATGGAGGACAAAGGACAGTTTGGAGGTCAAGGGAAAGGATGTAGGACAAGGGATAGCATGGAGGATGAGGTACAGCAGGGAACACAAGGCACATAATGAAGGACAAAGTACATCATGGAGGACAAGGTGCAGCATGGAAGACAAAGTACATAATTGAGGACAAGGTATTGCATTAAGGATAAGGCACATCATGGAGGGCAAGGGACAGCATGGACCACAATGTGCAGAATAGAGTACAAGGTACTGCATGGAGGTCAAGGGAGAGCATTGAGGACAAGGTACAGCATGGAGGACAAGGTACCGCATGGAGGACAAGGGACAGCATGGAGGACAAGGTACCGCATGGAGGACAAGGGACAGCATGGACCACAATGTACAGAATTGAGTACAAGGTACAGCATGGAGGATAAGGTACAAGGACCACACTCAGAGACCGAGTGAAGAAAAAGATTAGGAACAAAAAGAGAAATCAAGAAACACAAATAATGTTGGGTCACAGAATAACATTAGAAACAAGACAAATAAAAGAATCTTTTCTTTTTTGACATAATATTTTATTGTTTTCTGCAAACAAGGAATACCATTAAGAGACGGTGGGTACAAGAAGCCATGAAATCACACACATGATACAGAATGAAGTGGTGCTCATGTGAGGCAGTACATGCAGTGGAGTTGTATTCCTCAGCATTTGTAGCAGATATCATGACACAAGGTCCCGGGGCCCCATACTCGAGTACTTCCGGAAAACAATATTTTCAGAGGAATGTGTTAGACTCTGTGAGTTATGTTTGCCCTGGAGCCCTGCCTGGTCCTATGTACCAGGCTCTGCTTCCATTGGCCAGTGGAACCTCTTAGTGTGTGCTGGATTTGACTGGCCTCAGGAGAACCACCAATGGGTCGTTTCAAGGATAAGGCTGTGCTTTAGATATTAGCCGACGGGCTACTCCATCACACCGGTGACGCATATCCCATCCGCCGAAATCTAAATCCCATAGGATATAATAACATTTAGATTTCGGCGGACAGGTTATCCATCACCACTGAGACGGAGTAATCCGTCCGCCAATATCTAAATCAGACCCTAAGACCAGTGTTCAACCTACCGAGGACTGGCCTGTTTTGTATCTCCCCGGACATTACAATTTGGAAAGCAGTAGGTCAAATGAAAATAAACACTCAGAACGGCAATAGAAGTAAAGGAGCAGGTCCACCTTAAGGATTTTGGGGGCCCTGGGCCAAATATACCTTTGGGGCCCCTCTTTGCAACAACTTTGAATTCATGATCCAATTTCAGCTCTTTCCTGCCCTCTTTGGCCAGGTCGCTGACAGTGCACAGGCACACTCCTCCAAATTCTAAATGTGCTACATCTAACATTCAGGTTAGTGATGTGTGTTTTCAGTATTGTAACACAGCAACAGCGCAGTAATATTACCGCAAATAATCTGTGACAGCCTCCCATTTCTCATATGTGAGGTCCAGTTTTTATCTAAAATATTTTTATACAGATGTTGCATGAAACATAAAGGCATTTCTATGTCTCTTATAGAATCTTACATGTCACCACATTAAAATAAATAAAAGAAAAATACTATTTAAAAAATCTATTTAAGAATTCTTAAATTAGTAAGATAAATGTTTTGAGTTTACAAGTGTGCTGCACCAGGTCACTATACGACACCCCTATGGCAGGCCCTCCTAGCCCAGGGGGCAGGGTGCAAGTACCTGTGCACTATCAGAGGTGTCCCCACAAACTCTATTGCCATTTTCATGGACTTTGTGAGTGCGGGGACGCCATTTTATGCGTGTACTGGACAGCTACATAATGGTAACTCCGAACCTAGGCATGTTTGGTATCAAACATGTCGGGATCATACCCCAATACTGTTACCGGGATTGGAAGTATGATTCCATGCGCTCTTGGGGCTCCCTAGAGGACCCCCAGCATTGCTCCTACCAGTCTTCTAGGGTTTTCCAGGCATCCCAAGCTGCTGCCAACCCTCAGACAGGTTTCTGCCCTTCTGCTGCTTGAACAACTCAAGCCCAGGAAGGCAGAACAAAGTATTTCCTTTGGGAGAGGGAGGTAACACCCTCTCCCTTTGGAAATAGGTGTTACATGGTCTGGGAGGGGTAGCCTCTCCAAGCCACTGATATGCTTTGAAAGGCACATTTAGTGCCCTACGTGCATAAACCAGTCTACACCGGTTCACGAACCTCCAGTCCCTGCTCTGGTGCAAAACTGGACAATGGAAAGGGGAGTGACCACTCCCCTGTCTATCACCAACCCAGGGCTGGGGCTCAGACCTCCTTCAGAGGGTCCCTGGGTTCTGCTATCTTGAATCAAAGGTGGACAGGGACCTCTGGGAACATCAGAGTGGCCAGACCAGGCAGGTGACGTCAGAGCCCCCTCCAGATAGGTGGTCACTAGGGTAGGTGACTAATCCCCCTTTCCGGGCTATTTAGGGTCTTTCTCCTAGGTGGGTCTTCAGAGTTGGGTTCAAGATTCCAGCAGGACTCCTCTGCAACCTTACTCCGACTTCTAGCCATTTGAACCGCGACTGGACCCTCCAAGAACCGACAATCTGCATCCATAAAAAAGACTCTTCTTGCAACATTGCTTCCATGGAACCTTCCAGCTTCTGCAACATTTCCCCAGCTGTGCATCCTCTGAGGGTGGCAAGTCTTCAGACTGCATTAGAAGGAAGAATGGATCTCTCTTGGAGTGAAGGAGTCACTTCCCTGCATCCACAGGCACCTACTGCAATGACAACTGGCTGTGTGGATCTCCTCTCATCCTGGGCTGTTTGGATCCTGCATCACAGGCGGTGGTCCGGAGTAGTCCACTTGGTCCTCTTTGACAGCTGTCCAACATTGGTGAAGGTAAGCCCTTGCCTTTCCAAGCAGGACAGTACCCCCATGCACCCAGTCTCTTGCAGCTGCCAAGGCTTGTTTGCACCTCCTCCAAGGAATCTTCAGACTATGTGTAACTCCAGCCTCCAACACTTCTTCCTGTGACACACATCCCTCTGCGTGGTTCTCCTGGGGCATTGGACCCTTCTTCAGTGGTGCTACGTGGGCTGTTCTGCGACTTGTGTATCTCCATCCTGTGGGATTCTTGTGGGCGCTGCCTGTGCTTCTGTGGGCTTAATGTGTCACTGAGGGTCCCCTCAGGCTCCCCTTCTGGGTTGAGTCCTCCTGGGCCTTGCTGGTCCCCGGCAATTCCACTTGTCGCCAACTGCGACCTTTGCTTTTGCCAAGGCTTGTTGGTGGATTTCCTGCACCAACCAACTGTAATTCTTCTTCCAGCGTGGAATGTCATCTGCATCCCTCAGGAACTCTTCACCGACTCCAGGGCTGCAGTGCTGACCTTCTTCACATCACCGACGACCAACTCCTGCATCCACAGCTGGGTGGGTAGTAGGTCCTAGTCCTCCTGGACTCTTCTGTGACTTCTGGACTTGGTTCCCTTCTTCAACAGGTCTTCCTCTTCAGGAATCTACCACTAGTTTCTTGCAGTCTTTTCTGGGTGTTGCATTTTCTTCTTTTCCTTCTTTTTGGGTGGTTTGGGGAAATTCCACTAACTTACTCCTTTTCTCCAACTCCTTGTCTCCTGGTCGCTAGGGGGCACTGTGGTCCTAGTACACCCAGCTCCCCCTATACACATTCCACTTACCTAGGCGGGGGTCCTGTGTTCGCATTCCGTTTTTTTAGTATATGGTTTGGACTCCCTCTAGGGTCACTAATGTCTAACTGCATTGGCACTGTTTTCTATCACTTTCTATGCCTGTTTCTGGTAATTAGTGTATATATTTAGGGGCATATTTATAAGCCACTAGCGCCACCTTGCGCCCCATTAGCATCATTTCTTTAATGCTAATGTGGCCCAACGAGGCCAAAATCCTAGCGCCATATTTTCAAAGTGGTGCAATGCATGCATTGCGCCACTTTGTCACCCTTTGCGCTACATTATGCCTGTGGCAGGCATGATGTATGCAAAGGGGGTGGTCCCCCGTTAGAGGGGGGCCAATAAAATAGTGCAAGGAAATATAAGAGATTTCCTTGCGTCATTTTGTACAGCACTTTTATCTCGTGCTCAGAGCAGGTGTTAAAAGGGGGCTTCTAGTATTTATTATGGGCCCCTATGTACTCTGCAGGAGTAGCGCCAGTATTTTGGCGCTACCCCTGCAGAGTACATCAATAGCATCATGAAAAATGACGCTATTTCCCCCTACCCTGCGCCATGGTGTGCCGTATTTTAAATACGGCGCACACATGGTGACAGTAAATGGGCGCTAAGGAGCACAGGGAAAGTGGTGCTGCACTCTGTGCATCGCTACTTTCCATAAATCTGCCCCTTAGTGCGTTACTTACCTCCTATTGGAGTGTTGCCTCCCTAGTACTTTTTAGTATTGTGTCACTGAAATAAAGTACCTTTATTTTTGTAACACTGAGTGTTTTCTTTCATGCGTGTGAGTGCTGTGTGACTACAGTGGTATTGCATGACCTTAACATGTCTCCTAGATAAGCCTTGGCTACTCATCCACACTACCCCTCGACACTCTGGCTTCTAGACACTGACTACACTACACTAATAAGGGATAACTGGACATGGTATAAGGTGTAAATACCTTAAATACACACCACACACCAGCCCAGCTTCCTACACACAGGTTCTTACAACCAGAGTTACTTGAGGTGCAGAGTCCGGAGGTAGGGTTGGGGGTTAAAGTGGAAGCCCAGGTTAGGAGCAGGTGAGGAATAACGGACAGTAGTAAGAACCAACGGAGGAACAGGACACGAGGGGTAAGCCTAGGAAAGGTATCTCAGGTGTGTTAGTGTTCAGTTTAAAAAAGGTAGAAGCCATTCAAGCCAATAAACAGTGTGAGACTTGTTCCTGAAGTAAGGTAAAAAAAGATGAGGAGAAGAAAACGCGAGAGCCTTCCTGTTAAAAATAGGACTCAAACCGTATGTGGAGATTACGCAAAAAAGGTCAATAGTATAAGAAGAAAAGAGACGCGAACCAAGGACTGCGCCTTGGGCAGCCCCGTACTGTAACCAGTCGAGTCACCTTGCTGCGTTGCCCTGCATCAAACGGAAAGTGCAGAAATGCACCATATTTAAGGCATATGGCGTATTCCTGTCGTTTCCCCATGCGCTGGCGCTCTTTCGGCAGCCTAGCACCAATGTAGGGACCCTTGTGCAATAGTCCAAGGGTGTCTGCGTTGCATGCAGGATTGTTTTTGTGCAGGATGGGGCACCTTCAGCACAAAAACAATCCTCTGAGGCTTTTTCCTCTTTCTATGTGTGCTGCAAAGTGTAGCACAGAGAGAAAGAGGACAAAAGAGAAGAAATAAAGGTATTTCCCCTCGTTGCACCTCCCCTGGGGTGGCGTAAGGTTTTGGTGCATCCCCAGGTTTACAAGGTCTTGTAAATCTGGGGTTGCAACAAAACGCATGGGTTTTGCGTGGGAACACCCACCGCAATGCCCATGGAATGCCTCCCTTGTGCAGAGTACAACAGCCCACTGATTTGGGCTGCCTTGCCTTACTCCATATCTATGAGGCCATTCAAAGTCACACAAAGTGGCTTTCCGTGGGCTCATAGATATGATTTCAAGGTTTTCACCATCATTGCGTCACAAAAAGTGACACAACGGTGGCGCAAAGGGCTCCTCAATGCTCCTAGAGTGCAGAAGAACAGTGGCATGGCAAAGGAACAGAAACAAACACATACAACGTAGGTATGACAAGAGAGGCGCTTTAGTCTTGACCGCAGACTTCCAGGCAATGCTGAAAAGTCTGACAATAAACATTCCACAGCTGGAAGGGAATTCAGGAATGCTGAAGATAGATAACACTACCACAACATCTCCATTATGCACGCATCCAAAAAAAATACCTATAAGGAACACAATGTGCTCCCTTCCCCACGTAATATAATAAAGACAAGTTCAATATATGTAATGCATGAATAAATATTAAAAGGATAAGCAAACATTGAAAAGTGAAAAAAAACATTTCTGAACTGTCAAATGCTTTAAAAGAGCAATAATAACAAGGAGAAAAAAGGAATAAAGTAGAAAGGAGCATAAATTGAACATCACAGACCTAAGTGCAAGGTTTTCACTCCTTTGTAAACTGAAATTACCACCTCTTTCCTCTATTAGTTACTCTCTTACCTGCATTATGATTGGAACATTGCTCTGTGGGCTGGCCTTCTTACACCACTCTCCATATTCCACCATTCATCATCTAGCACTTTTAAAGCACCCAAGATCCACGAGGCAACTATTGCACCACTAGGCAACTATTGCTGAGTTCATCCGCCCTGGCCTTTAAAATCTCCACCAGGTTTTGAGTGACCAGAGAGATGCCCATAGCATTCAGCCACTTCCAGGGGTGGAAAGGCTTCTGGCACAGGACCCACAGTGTCCTGTTTGTTGTAGTACCGCATGGCAGTCCCGTTGTCCATAAGAACCTTTACCCATTGCCATGTGATGATCAGGAAGAAGCTTTCACCAGAAACCAGAGTCCTCTGATCTCTACCTCTCCCAGATGATCTCCTCAGCCCAGTTATGACTCATCCCTCACACCCATTAGCTCTGGTTGGGGTCGGGAGAGGTGTCAGCCATCAGTGCAATTGAGGTTGAGCAACTACCACTGTAGTTCTTTTGCAGTCTCCTTCGATACCTGGATGGACCCTGACTGGTCCCCTAGTGCTGAACCCACTGAGACTTTAGATCACATTGTAGAGGCTGCATGTGCCACCCTGTGTGCTCCACAAGCAGAAAGCAGGAGACCAGGAGGCCCAGAAGCCTAATAGCTACTCTCACTGAGACCCAGGTCAAGGGTTGAAAGATTTGGATCATAGTCCGAATGTCCTTCATTCATTGAGGTGAAAGTAAGGCTCAGAAGGGCACTATATCCAGTATCGCTCCAACGAAAGGGAGTAATTGTGAAGGAGTCTGACGTGACTTTGGAACATTAATAGAGAAGCTCAATGATTTCAACAGGTTGGCCATTGTTAGGACGTGGTTTACAACTATCTGAAACTAGCCCACCTTCAGCATCCAGTCATCGAGACACAAGAAGGCTGGTTTTCCCAACCTCCGCAGATGGAGTGAGACAACCATCACCATCATCTTTGTGAACAATCAAGGTGCATGGGTAAGGCCATGGGGGTGCATGAGGAACTGTGAGTGCTCTTGACCTACCTGAAACTGCAGGTAGCAGCTGCTAGGCTGCAGGACAAGTATGTGGAAATAAGCTTTATTCAGATTCAATGTCACCATCCAATCTCCTAGATCCAGGGCAGAAAGAAATTCTTGAACTTGTTTCTCCAGAGGAACAAGTTCAGAGGGTGAAGATCTAGAATGGGACACAAGTCTCTGTCCTTCAGAACGAGGACATAATAGGAGAAGCAACCAGTTCTAATCTCTAGTGCGGCATCCTCTTTATTGCTCCCTTGGCCAGGAGAGACTACATTTCTCAACAGAGCCTGGACCAGTGTACTTCTGGGGGGTGTTGTGGTATAGGCGGCATATCTAAGTAATAGTATAGGAAAGGTAAGGAGCATCTGTTGTGGAGCCGTGGGGGGCGTTGGGTGTGGTGCCAAAGATGTATTTGAGCTGGTGGAGGAAGGGTCCAGCCTCAACATGAGGTTGAGGGGCACAGTATGCAACACAGGAGAATCTGACAGTGGTAGACCAACTGGGTGTTTCCTTGGGTCAAAATGAGCTCCACAGGGATCCAGTTGGGCTCCAAAAATGGTGTTGAGTCCCTTCTTTAACTCTCAAAGCTGTTGTTGCATCAGGAGTAAAGATGCCCAGGATGTCATATGACTAATAGTAGTGGGTGGAGGAAAGTAGCTTCTTTCTAGCATGGTTACCCCCATTTTTGGGCTGTTTGTCAGTGTTTTTTGACTGTGTCACTGGGATCCTGCTAACCCAGTATTTCATGCCAAATTGGCATACTGGACCCCCCTTATACATCCTTAGTATATGGTACATAGGTCACCAGGGCTTTGGGGTTCCATGGGATCCTCATAGGCCACAGCATTTCTTTTGCCACCCATAAGGAGCCTATACAAAGCTTCTACAGGACTGCCATTGCATCCTGTGTGAAATATTACATGTACTATTTCACAGTCATTTTCACTGCACCAGGACACTTATAAATCACCTATATGTCAGGCCTTCAGACTCTGAAGGCTGGGTGCAAAGTACCTGTGTGTGAGCACTAGCATAGGTGTCCCCAAGTCATCCAGACCCATTTTCTTGGACTTTGTGAGTGTGGGGACACCATTTTAAGTGTGAACTACACATAGGTCAATACCTATGTACAGTTTCACAATGGTAACTCCGAATATGGCCATGTAAGGTGTCTAACAACTGGGAATCGTACCCCATTACTGATTCCAGTATTGTTTTTACAATTCCATGCACCTTGGGGGCTTCACTATGGACCCCCAGGACTGCCATGTTAGCCTTCTGAGGTTCTCACTGCAGCCCTAGCTGCTGTCACCTCACAGACAGGCTTCTTCCTTCCTGGGGCTTGAGCATCTCAATCCCAAGAAGGCAGAACAATGCATTTCCTTTAGGAGAGGGGTGTTACACCCCCTCCCTTTGGAAAAAGGTGTTACAGGCATGGGCAGGGTATCCTCCCAGAGCCTCTGGAAATGCTTTGCTTTGCATTGAAGGGCACAGATGGTGTCCTCCTTGCATAATCCAGTCTACACCGGTTCAGGGACCCCCAGTCCCTGCTCTGGCACAAAACTGGACATAGGAAAGGGGAGTGACCACTCCCCAGGGGTGGTGCCCAGAGCTCCTCCAGAGTGTCCCTGGATTCTGCTATTTTGTTTTCAGGATGGTCAGGGAACTCTGGGAGCATCTGAGTGGCCAGTGCCAGCAGGTGACATCAGAGACCCATCCTGATGGGTGCTTAGCTGGTTAGGTGACCAATCCCACTCTGGTTTTTCTTTTGCACCTCCGTCCGGGTTAGCAGGGGCTCCTGTTCTCCCTGGACACTTCAGTGCTTCATGGGCTTCGTCCCCTTCTTCCACAGGTCTTCAGGTCCAGGAATCCATTGTTGGTGTCTTGCAGTCTCTTCTCGTTCTTTCACTGTCTTCTATCACGACTTCTAGTGTGTTTTAGGAAACTTGCTGTGTTTTACTCCTGCTTTCCTGGGCTCTGGGGTGGGGTATTTTACTTAGCTTTGGTGTTTTCTTACACCCCTGCACCCCTATACACACTACACTTGCCTAGGTGGGAAACCGACTTTCGCACTCCATTATTTTAGCATATGGTTTGTGTTCCCCCTAGGCCCATTGCAGCCTATTGTGATTTTCACTGGTTTCACTATCAGGCCACTCTCAGGGCTATTTAGGGTCTCTCCTCTGGGTGTTTCCTCAGATTTGGATTGCAGGACTCCAGCAGAAATCCTCTGCATCCTTTACTTCATTTTCTACTGACGAATCAACCGCTGACTGCTCCAGGAACTCTACAAAACTGCATTAAAGAAGGTAAGACTTCTGCAACATTGTATCTTCTGCTCCTGCCAGCAAATGCAACAGTTTCCAGGTTGTGCATCCTCCGAGGACTGCCAGTCTTCAGCCTGCACCAGAGGAACTGAAGGAATCTCCCATGGAGTGACGGAGTCACTTCCCTGCTTCAGCAGGCACCTCTCTGCAGTGACGACTGGTGGCTTGAGTCCCCTCTCCAGACGACAGGCGTGGATCCAGCAACATAGGTGGTGGACTAAAGTGACTCTGACAGTCCCAACGTCCAGCTGTCCAAATTTGGTGGAGGTAAGAGCTTTCCTCCCCACGCAAGACAGTACCCCTGTGCACCTCGTGACTTGCAGTTGCCAAAGTTGTGTATGACCTTCCAAGAAGTTCTTCATGCACAGCAGAACTTAGGCCCCCAGTACTCCATCCTGCGACACACAGCTTCCTGAGTGGTTCTCCAGCGGCGCAGGAATCCTTTGTGTTTTGCTGCATGGGCCTCCATTTTCACCTTCTTTGTCCCCATGCTGTCGGACTCCTGTGCACCCTGCCTGGTCTTCTGAGGGGTCTCTGAGTTGCTGAGAGCCCCCTCTGCCTCCCCCTCCTGGGTAGAGTCAACCTGGTCCTCCCAGGGCCCGGGCAGTGCCATTTTCCACAAACCACAAGCTTTCTATTTACCAAGGCTTATAGGCAGAATCCAGCAACGTAAACCAGACTGCATTCATCCATCTAGCATTGGACATCTTGTGCACCAACCAGGAACCCGCATCTATCTTCTTTGGTGCAATACTGACTTTGTCTTCTCACAGGTGGTTTTTCTTTTGCACCTCCATCCGGGTTAGCAGGGGCTCCTGTTCTCCCTGGACACTTCAGTGCTTCATGGACTTTGTCCCCTTCTTCCACAGGTCTTCAGGTCCAGGAATCCATTGTTGGTGTCTTGCAGTCTCTTCTGGTTCTTTCACTGTCTTCTATCACGACTTCTAGTGTGTTTTAGGAAACTTGCTGTGTTTTACTCCTGCTTTCCTGGGCTCTGGGGTGGGGTATTTTACTTAGCTTTGGTGTTTTTTTACACTCCTGCACCCCTATACACACTACACTTGCCTAGGTGGGAAACGGACTTTCGCACTCCATTATTTTAGCATATGGTTTGTGTTCCCCCTAGGCCCATTGCAGCCTATTGTGATTTTCACTGTTTTCACTATTTTCAGACTTTTTACTTACCTGTTTTTGGTTACTGTAGGAAAGTACCATCTTGCCTGGAATGTTACCCCCATATTTCACTGTATGTATGTTGTTTAGGTCCTTGTGTCACTGGGACCCTACCAGGCAGGGGGCAGGGCCCCAGTGCTCATAGTATGTGCCCTGTATGTGTTCCCTGGGTGGTGACTAACTGTCTCACTGAGGCTCTGCTAACCAGAACCTCAGTGGTTATGCTCTCTCTGCTTTCCAAATTTGTCACTAACAGGCTAGTGACTAAATTTACCAATTCACATTGGCATACTGGTACACCCATATAATTCCCTTGTATATGGTACTAAGGTACCCAGGGTATTGGGGTTCCAGGAGATCCCTATGGGCTGCAACATTTCTTTTGTCACCCATAGGGAGCTCTGACAATTCTTACACAGGCCTGCCACTGCGGACTGCGTGAAATAACGTCCACATTATTTCACAGCCATTTACCACTGCACATAAGTAACTTATAAGTCACCTATATGTCTAACCTTCACCTGGTGAAGGTTGGGTGCAAAGTTACTTAGGGGCATATTTATACTCCGTTTGTGCAGGAATTGCGTCGTTTTTTTTTACGCAATTTAGACGCAAAACTAACTCCATATTTATACTTTGGCGTTAGACGCGTCTAGGGCCAAAGTCCATGGAGTTAGCGTAATTTTTTTGCGTGGACACCTACTTTGCGTTAATTATATGCAAGGTAGGCGTTTCCGTCTAAAAAATCGACTCCGAGGCATGTGCGTCGGATTTATACTCCCGGGCAAAATTCACGCCCGGGAGTGGGCGGGTCAAAAAAAATGACGTACGGCCGCTTTTGCGCCGTTTTTTAGCGCCTGCAAAAGGCAGGCGTTAAGGGACCTGTGGGCTCTGAAGGAGCCCAGAGGTGCCCTACCATGCCCCCAGGGACACACCCTGTCACCCTTGCCCACCCCAGGAGGACACCCAAGGCTGGAGGGACCCATCCCAGGGACATTAAGGTAAGTTCAGGTAAGTGTTTTTTTTTTTTTTTTTGTGGCATAGGGGGGCCTGATTTGTGCCCCCTACATGCCACTATGCCCAATGACCATGCCCAGGGGACAAGAGTCCCCTGGGCATGGCCATTGGGCAAGGGGGCATGACTCCTGTCTTTGCTAAGACAGGAGTCATTTCTATGGGGGTTGAGAGTGAAAAAAAATGGTGCAAATCGGGTTGAGGCGAAAAAATTGCCTCAACCTGACTTGCCCCATTTCTTGACGCCCAAGCCCCATATCCCCCTACGCCGGCGCTGCCTGGTGTACGTCGTTTTTTTTAACGCAATCCAGACGGCGCCGGCGGCTAACGCCGGCTAACGTCATTCAATAAATACGGCGCCCGCATGGCGCTTCAGAATGGCGTTAGCCGGCGCTAATTTTTTTGACGCAAAACTGCGTTAGCGCAGTTTTGCGTCAAAAAGTATAAATATGGGCCTTAGTGTGTGGGCACCCTGGCACTAGCCAAGGTGCCCCCACATCGTTCAAGACAAATTCCCCGGACTTTGTGAGTGCGGGGACACCATTATGCACGTGCACTATACATAGGTATACCTATGTATAGCGTCACAATGGTAACGATGAACATGGCCATGTAACATGTCTAAGATCATGGTATTGGGAGGACAATTCCATGATCCCCCGGGTCTCTAGCACAGAACCCGGGTACTGCCAAACTGCCTTTCCTGGGTCTCCACTGCAGCTGCTGCTGCTGCCAACCCATCAGACAGGTTTCTGCCCTCCTGGGGTCTAGGCAGCCCTGGCCCAGGAAGACAGAACAAAGGATTTCCTCTGAGAGAGGGTGTTACACCATCTCCCTTTGGAAATAGGTGTGAAGGGCTGGGGAGGAGTTGCCTCCCCCAGCCTCTGGAAATACTTTGATGGGCACAGATGCTGCCCATCTCTGCATAAGTCAGTCTACACCGGTTCGGGATCCCCCAGCCCTGCTCTGGCGCGAAACTGAACAAAGGAAAGGGGAGTGACCACTCCACTAACCAGTACCTCCCAGGGGAGGTGCCCAGAGCTCCTCCAGTGTGTCCCAGACCTCTGCCATCTTGGAAACAGAGGTGTTGGGGGCACACTGAACTGCTCTGAGTGGCCAGTGCCAGCAGGTGACGTCAGAGGCTCCTTCTGATAGCCTCTTACCTCTCTTGGTAGGCAGTCCTCCTATCTTGGTAGCCAAACCTCCTTTTCTGGCTATTTAGAGTCTCTGCTTTGGGGAATTCATTAGATAACGAATGCAAGAGCTCACCAGAGTTCCTCTGCACTTCCCTCTTCGACTTCTGCCAAGGATCGACCGCTGACTGCTCCAGGACGCCTGCAAAACCGCAACAAAGTAGCAAGACGACTACCAGCAACATTGTAGCACTTAATCCTGCCAGCTTTCTCGACTGTTTCCAGGTGGTGCATGCTCTGGGGGTAGCCTGCCTTCACCCTGCACCAGAAGCTCCGAAGAAATTTCCCGTGGGTCGACGGAATCTTCCCCCTGCTAACGCAGGCACCAAAAGACTGCATCACTGGTCCTCTGGGTCCCCTCTCATCCTGACAAGCGTGGTCCCTGGAACACAGCAACTCTGCCCAAGTGACTCCCACAGTCCAGTGACTCTTCAGTCCAAGTTTGATGGAGGTAAGTCCTTGCCTCCGCAAGCTGGACTGCAAAGCTGTTTACCACATGATTTGCAGCTGCTCCGGCTCCTGTGCACTCTTCCAGGATTTCCTTTGTGCAAAGCCTAGCCTGGGTCCCCAGCACTCCGCCCTGCAGTGCACAACCCTCTGAGTTGGCCTCCGACGTCATGGGACCCCCTTTTGTAACTTCGCCTGGACTCTGGTTCACTATTCTTCTAAGTGCCTGTTGGGGTACTTCTGTGGGTGCTGCCTACTTCTGTGAGGGCTCTCTCAGTTGCTGAGCACCCCCTACTGTCTCCTCCTCCAAAATGCGACATCCTGGTCCTTCCTGGTCCTCAGCAGCACCCAAAAACCTCTACCACAATCCTTGCAGCTAGCAAGGCTTGTTTGCGGTATTTCAGCATGGGAACACCTCTGCAAGCTTAATCGTGATGTGGGACATCGGTCTTCCAAAGGAGAAGTTCCTAGTCCTCTTCTTTCTTGCAGAACTCCAAGCTTCTTCCAACCAGAGGCAGCTTCCTTGCACCTTCATCTGGGGTTTCCTGGACCCCTGCCCCCCCGGACACTGTCGCGACTATTGGACTTGGTCCCCTTGCCTTGCAGGTCCTCAGGTCTGGAAATCCGTTGTCAGTGCACTGCTTGTGTTTGTTCTTCTTGCAGAATCCCCCTATCACGATTATTGTGCTCTTTTGGGGTAGTGGGTGCACTTTACTCCTACTTTTCAGGGTCTTGGGGTGGGGTATCTTGGACACCCTGACTGTTTTCTTACAGTCCCAGCGACCCTCTACAAGCTCACATAGGTCTGGCGTCCAATCGTGATTCGCATTCCACTTTTGGAGTATATGGTTTGTGTTGCCCCATACCTATGCTTGCCTATTGCAACCTATTGTAATTCTACACTGTTTGCATTACTTTTCTTGCTTTTACTTACCTAATTTTGGTTTGTGTACATATAACTTGTGTATATTACTTACCTTCGTACTGAGGGTACTCACTGAGATACTTGTGGCATATTGTCATAAAAATAAAGTACCTTTATTTTTAGTATATCTGTGTATTGTGTTTTCTTATGATATTGTGCACAGGATATAAGTGGTATAGTAGGAGCTTTGCATGTCTCCTAGTTCAGCCTAAGCTGCTCTGCTATAGCTACCTTCTATCAGCCTAAGCTGCTAGAAACACCTCTTCTCTACTAATAAGGGATAACTGACCTGGCACAAGGTGTAAGTACCTTTGGTACCCACTACAAGCCAGGCCAGCCTCCTACAGTTACTAGTGTATATATTGTGTAATTTACTTACCTCCTAAGGGAGTATAGTCTCCAAAGTATTTTTGGCCTTGTGTCACTAAAATAAAGTACCTTTTTTTCCGGTAACACTGAGTATTGTCTTTCATGTGTGTGAGTACTGTGTGACTACAGTGGTATTGCAAGAGCTTTGCATGTCTCCTAGATAAGCCTTGGCTGCTCAGCTACAGCTCCCCCTAGAGAGCCTGGCTTCTAGACACTGCCTACATTTCACTAATAAGGGATAACTGGATCTGGTACAAGGTGTAAGTACCTTAAGTACCCACTACAAACCTGGGCAGCCTCCTACATTAGGGGGTGACAAAGGAGACCCATGTTTATGCCCTTGTGTTCCTTTGTTTTCGTTTTTTTTACTTATCTGACCCCTGTGAATTTGATGAGGAGCTTCCATGGGAGTGCTCTTGATCAGGATTGCTTTTTCTTCTTATGGAGTGTGGCGATGGCGGGTTTAGCTTCTCAGATGGCCTTTTTGTTAATCTAACATGACACTGAGTTGTGCTTGAATCTATGACACCACAAACAGACCTCGAGGGTGTCAGTCACCGATATCTGTCAATGGCAGTCTTGCAATGTTTAAACCTTGTTGTTTTAGGAGGGCGGCATGCCTGCACACTTTGAAAACTGAGGGAAGAAGTACTGTCAAACTAACAGGATTAGAGGAGCTGTGGATTCAGTCTGGTACGTGGGGAAATTCACAGTGAGGAATCTGCGGTTAGAAGTCTCTGTCAGAAAAATTTAGTCAAATGTATAGATGCAAGACACAATACCACCTGATTATATGTGGATGTCAAGTCTAGGTCAGATTCAGAAGCACTAACCTGTGCATTTCCACCTTAGGGAGTGACAAGCATCAACTAAGGTGCCCGGACCACCCCATGGCTAAATCTCTGGTACAATCTGGTTGTCTGAACACATAGTCCAACACCAGAGAAGCATGGGAAGGAGGGTTTGGAGGAGGAGAAGAGAGACGGGGACAGTCTGGCTGGGCTGCACATAGCTGGGATGGATTTCAGTCGTCAGTGCTTGTTTCTAATGGTCCTAATGTAGAACTGCAAAAGAAAATGCTGGTTAACTTTTAGCTGGGAAAAGCCCTCTAGAATTCCCTTCATATATGTTCTGTTCTAGTATTCACCAGATACATACTTAAATGTTCCCTCTTCCTGCCTTCTGACTAATTGGACCCCATCTGATAAGTTGCCGGGATGCCACTAGGAAAGAAAGTAAACCAAGATTAGTCTAATGTTCCTCTTAGTGGGTTACAGTCCCTACGCTTATTCTCAGGGATCTTTACCTGCTCCTCTCCTCTGGAATGAACAATGCTTTCTCTTTCTGCTAGATCAGAACCAGGTAATTTCTAATGGGTTCATCTGAGGAAGTTATTGTCACAACCAGCACCCAATAGACTTCTTTTCATAGTTTTCCTGTTCTCAAGTTCCCTTTGTAAACATCTCAAACACTGGACTATTTTGAAACTCTTTCTTCCAGAAAGGGCTTCAGACTTAGCTAAAACACAATTCAAGTTTGAACATACTTTCTTGTAACATCTGTCAAATGCCTTGCAGATTGTAAGTAACAGTTTTTTCTCTCTGTCTCTAGGTCCCTTTGCACCAATGTAGGCTCAGCTTCACGTAAGCAGAGAATAACACAATAAGCACATGCGCCTTACCTTCTAGTCCAGAGTCTTCCTCACACTTGTTCTTTTTTCCTTTTTCTTAGGCTGATCTCCTTGGCCGGTGAAGGGAACCTGCCAAGTATGTGCTGCATCTGGAGAGCGAAGAAAGAAACAAGTAAGTCACATGTCTTCAGGGTGTGACCTTCAGCACAACTTGGGAGTAGCTGGGTGTAGGAAGTTGGCTCTGTATGTGCTATTTCAAAGTAAGGAATAGCATGCACAGAGTCCAAGGGTTCCCCTTAGAGGTAAAATAGTGGTAAAAATAGATAATACTAATGCTCTATTTTGTGGTAGTGTGGTCGAGCAGTAGGCTTATCCAAGGAGTAGTGTTAAGCATTTGTTGTACATACACATAGACAATAAATGAGGTACACACACTCAGAGACAAATCCAGCCAATAGGTTTTTATATAGAAAAATATCTTTTCTTAGTTTATTTTAAGAACCACAGGTTCAAATTCTACAGGTAATAGCTCATTCGAAAGGTATTGCAGGTAAGTACTGTAGGAACTTCAAATCATCAAAATTGCATGTATACTTTTCAAGTTATTGACAAATAGCTGTTTTAAAAGTGGACACTTAGTGCAATTTTCACAGTTCCTAGGGGAGGTAAGTTTTGATTAGTTTTACCAGGTAAGTAAGACACTTACAGGGCTTAGTTCTTGGTCCAAGGTAGCCCACCGTTGGGGGTTCAGAGCAACCCCAAAGTCACCACACCAGCAGCTCAGGGCCGGTCAGGTGCAGAGTTCGAAGTGGTGCCCAAAACGCATAGGCTAGAATGGAGAGAAGGGGGTGCCCCGGTTCCGGTCTGCTTGCAGGTAAGTACCCGCGTCTTCGGAGGGCAGACCAGGGGGGTTTTGTAGGGCACCGGGGGGGACACAAGCCCACACAGAAATTTCACCCTCAGCAGCGCGGGGGCGGCCGGGTGCAGTGTAGAAACAGGCGTCGGGTTCGCAATGTTAGTCTATGAGAGATCTCGGGATCTCTTCAGCGCTGCAGGCAGGCAAGGGGGGGATTCCTCGGGGAAACCTCCTCTTGGGCAAGGGAGAGGGACTCCTGGGGGTCACTTCTCCAGTGAAAGTCCGGTCCTTCAGGTCCTGGGGGCTGCGGGTGCAGGGTCTCTCCCAGGCGTCGGGACTTTAGGTTCAAAGAGTCGCGGTCAGGGGAAGCCTCGGGATTCCCTCTGCAGGCGGCGCTGTGGGGGCTCAGGGGGGACAGGTTTTGGTACTCACAGTATCAGAGTAGTCCTGGGGTCCCTCCTGAGGTGTTGGATCGCCACCAGCCGAGTCGGGGTCGCCGGGTGCAGTGTTGCAAGTCTCACGCTTCTTGCGGGGAGCTTGCAGGGTTCTTTAAAGCTGCTGGAAACAAAGTTGCAGCTTTTCTTGGAGCAGGTCCGCTGTCCTCGGGAGTTTCTTGTCTTTTCGAAGCAGGGGCAGTCCTCAGAGGATGTCGAGGTCGCTGGTCCCTTCGGAAGGCGTCGCTGGAGCAGGATCTTTGGAAGGCAGGAGACAGGCCGGTGAGTTTCTGGAGCCAAGGCAGTTGTCGTCTTCTGGTCTTCCGCTGCAGGGGTTTTCAGCTGGGCAGTCCTTCTTCTTGTTGCAGGAATCTAATTTTCTAGGGTTCAGGGTAGCCCTTAAATACTAAATTTAAGGGCGTGTTTAGGTCTGGGGGGTTAGTAGCCAATGGCTACTAGCCCTGAGGGTGGGTACACCCTCTTTGTGCCTCCTCCCAAGGGGAGGGGGTCACAATCCTAACCCTATTGGGGGAATCCTCCATCTGCAAGATGGAGGATTTCTAAAAGTTAGAGTCACCTCAGCTCAGGACACCTTAGGGGCTGTCCTGACTGGCCAGTGACTCCTCCTTGTTTTTCTCATTATTTTCTCCGGCCTTGCCGCCAAAAGTGGGGCCTGGCCGGAGGGGGCGGGCAACTCCACTAGCTGGAGTGTCCTGCTGGGTTGGCACAAAGGAGGTGAGCCTTTGAGGCTCACCGCCAGGTGTGACAATTCCTGCCTGGGAGAGGTGTTAGCATCTCCACCCAGTGCAGGCTTTGTTACTGGCCTCAGAGTGACAAAGGCACTCTCCCCATGGGGCCAGCAACATGTCTCGGTTTGTGGCAGGCTGCTAAAACTAGTCAGCCTACACAGATAGTCGGTTAAGTTTCAGGGGGCACCTCTAAGGTGCCCTCTGTGGTGTATTTTACAATAAAATGTACACTGGCATCAGTGTGCATTTATTGTGCTGAGAAGTTTGATACCAAACTTCCCAGTTTTCAGTGTAGCCATTATGGTGCTGTGGAGTTCGTGTTTGACAGACTCCCAGACCATATACTCTTATGGCTACCCTGCACTTACAATGTCTAAGGTTTTGTTTAGACACTGTAGGGGTACCATGCTCATGCACTGGTACCCTCACCTATGGTATAGTGCACCCTGCCTTAGGGCTGTAAGGCCTGCTAGAGGGGTGTCTTACCTATACTGCATAGGCAGTGAGAGGCTGGCATGGCACCCTGAGGGGAGTGCCATGTCGACTTACTCGTTTTGTCCTCACTAGCACACACAAGCTGGTAAGCAGTGTGTCTGTGCTGAGTGAGAGGTCTCCAGGGTGGCATAAGACATGCTGCAGCCCTTAGAGACCTTCCTTGGCATCAGGGCCCTTGGTACTAGAAGTACCAGTTACAAGGGACTTATCTGGATGCCAGGGTCTGCCAATTGTGGATACAAAAGTACAGGTTAGGGAAAGAACACTGGTGCTGGGGCCTGGTTAGCAGGCCTCAGCACACTTTCAATTGTAAACATAGCATCAGCAAAGGCAAAAAGTCAGGGGGCAACCATGCCAAGGAGGCATTTCCTTACACAACCCCCCCCCAAACGAAAGAGGATGAGACTAACCTTTCCCAAGAGAGTCTTCATTTTCTAAGTGGAAGAACCTGGAAAGGCCATCTGCATTGGCATGGGCAGTCCCAGGTCTGTGTTCCACTATAAAGTCCATTCCCTGTAGGGAGATGGACCACCTCAACAGTTTAGGATTTTCACCTTTCATTTGCATCAGCCATTTGAGAGGTCTGTGGTCGGTTTGAACTAGGAAGTGAGTCCCAAAGAGGTATGGTCTCAGCTTCTTCAGGGACCAAACCACAGCAAAGGCCTCCCTCTCAATGGCACTCCAACGCTGCTCCCTGGGGAGTAACCTCCTGCTAATGAAAGCAACAGGCTGGTCAAGGCCATCATCATTTGTTTGGGACAAAACTGCCCCTATCCCATGTTCAGAGGCATCAGTCTGCACAATGAACTGCTTAGAATAATCTGGAGCTTTGAGAACTGGTGCTGAGCACATTGCCTGTTTCAGGGTGTCAAAGGCCTGTTGGCAGTCCACAGTCCAGTTCACTTTCTTGGGCATTTTCTTGGAGGTGAGCTCAGTGAGGGCTGTCACAATGGATCCATATCCCTTCACAAACCTCCTGTAGTACCCAGTCAAGCCAAGGAATGCCCTGACTTGAGTCTGGGTTTTTGGAGCTACCCAGTCCAGAATAGTCTGGATCTTGGGTTGGAGTGGCTGAACTTGGCCTCCACCTACAAGGTGTCCCAAGTAAACCACAGTTCCCTGCCCTATCTGGCATTTGGATGCCTTGATAGAGAGGCCTGCAGATTGCAGAGCCTTCAAAACCTTCCTCAGGTGGACCAGGTGATCCTGCCAGGTGGAGCTAAAGACAGCAATATCATCAAGATAAGCTGTGCTAAAGGACTCCAAGCCAGCAAGGACTTGATTCACCAACCTTTGGAAGGTGGCAGGGGCATTCTTTAAACCAAAGGGCATAACAGTAAACTGATAATGCCCATCAGGTGTGGAGAATGCTGTCTTTTCTTTTGCTCCAGGTGCCATTTTTATTTGCCAGTACCCTGCTGTCAAGTCAAAGGTACTTAGAAATTTGGCAGCACCTAATTTATCAATGAGCTCATCAGCTCTCGGAATTGGATGAGCATCTGTCTTGGTGACAGAATTGAGCCCTCTGTAGTCCACACAAAACCTCATCTCTTTCTTTCCATCTGTGGTGTGAGGTTTGGGGACTAAGACCACTGGGCTAGCCCAGGGGCTGTCAGAGCGCTCAATGACTCCCAATTCCAGCATCTTGTGGACTTCCACCTTGATGCTTTCCTTAACATGGTCAGACTGTCTAAAGATTTTGTTCTTGACAGGCATGCTGTCTCCTGTGTCCACATCATGGGTACACAGGTGTGTCTGACCAGGGGTTAAGGAGAAGAGTTCAGGAAACTGTTGTAGGACTCTCCTACAATCAGCTTGCTGTTGGCCAGAGAGGGTGTCTGAGTAGATCACTCCATCTACTGTACCATCTTTTGGGTCTGATGACAGAAGATCAGGGAGAGGTTCACTCTCTGCCTCCTGATCCTCATCTGTTACCATCAACAGATTGACATCAGCCCTGTCGTGGAAGAGTTTAAGGCGGTTTACATGGATCACCCTCTTGGGGCTCCTGCTTGTGCCCAGGTCCACCAAGTAGGTGACCTGACTCTTCCTCTCTAGTACTGGGTAAGGGCCACTCCACTTGTCCTGGAGTGCCCTGGGAGCCACAGGCTCCAGAACCCAGACTTTCTGCCCTGGTTGGAACTCAACCAGTGCAGCCTTTTGGTCATACCAAAACTTCTGGAGTTGTTGGCTGGCCTCAAGGTTTTTGGTTGCCTTTTCCATGTACTCTGCTATTCTAGAGCGAAGGCCAAGTACATAGTCCACTATGTCCTGTTTAGGCTCATGGAGAGGTCTCTCCCAGCCTTCTTTAACAAGGGCAAGTGGTCCCCTTACAGGATGACCAAACAGAAGTTCAAAGGGTGAGAACCCTACTCCCTTCTGTGGTACCTCCCTGTAAGCGAAAAGCAGACATGGCAGGAGGACATCCCATCTCCTTTTGAGTTTTTCTGGGAGCCCCATGATCATGCCCTTTAATGTCTTGTTGAATCTCTCAACCAAGCCACTAGTTTGTGGATGGTATGGTGTAGTGAATTTATAAGTCACTCCACACTCATTCCACATGTGCTTTAGGTATGCTGACATGAAGTTGGTACCTCTGTCAGACACCACCTCCTTAGGGAAACCCACTCTGGTAAAGATACCAATGAGGGCCTTGGCTACTGCAGGGGCAGTAGTCGACCTAAGGGGAATAGCTTCAGGATACCTGGTAGCATGATCCACTACTACCAGGATATACATATTTCCTGAGGCTGTGGGAGGTTCCAGTGGACCAACTATGTCCACACCCACTCTTTCAAAGGGCACCCCCACCACTGGAAGTGGAATGAGGGGGGCCTTTGGATGCCCACCTGTCTTACCACTGGCTTGACAGGTGGGGCAGGAGAGGCAAAACTCCTTAACCAGGTTGGACATATTGGGCCAGTAGAAGTGGTTGACTAACCTCTCCCACGTCTTGGTTTGTCCCAAATGTCCAGCAAGGGGAATGTCATGGGCCAATGTTAGGATGAACTCTCTGAACAGCTGAGGCACTACCACTCTCCTAGTGGCACCAGGTTTGGGGTCTCTGGCCTCAGTGTACAGGAGCCCATCTTCCCAATAGACCCTATGGGTTCCATTTTTCTTGCCTTTGGACTCTTCAGCAGCTTGCTGCCTAAGGCCTTCAAGAGAGGGACAGGTTTCTTGTCCCTTACACAGCTCTTCCCTTGAGGGTCCCCCTGGGCCTAAGAGCTCAACCTGATAAGGTTCAAGCTCCAAAGGCTCAGTTCCCTCAGAGGGCAGAACTTCTTCCTGAGAAGAGAGGTTCCCTTTCTTTTGCTGTGTTGCAGTTGGTTTTCCAACTGACTTTCCTGTTCTCTTGGTAGGCTGGGCCATTTTTCCAGACTCCAGCTCTACTTTTTCACCCTGTGCCTTGCATTGTGCTCTTGTTTTCACACACACCAGTTCAGGGATACCCAGCATTGCTGCATGGGTTTTTAGCTCTACCTCAGCCCATGCTGAGGACTCCAGGTCATTTCCAAGCAGACAGTCCACTGGGATATTTGAGGAGACCACCACCTGTTTCAGGCCATTGACCCCTCCCCATTCTAAAGTAACCATTGCCATGGGATGTACTTTTCTCTGATTGTCAGCGTTGGTGACTGTGTAAGTTTTTCCAGTCAGGTATTGGCCAGGGGAAACCAGTTTCTCTGTCACCATGGTGACACTGGCACCTGTATCCCTCAGGCCCTCTATTCTAGTCCCATTAATTAAGAGTTGCTGTCTGTATTTTTGCATGTTAGGCGACCAGACAGCTAGTGTGGCTAAATCCACCCCACCCTCAGAAACTAGAGTAGCTTCAGTGTGGACCCTGATTTGCTCTGGGCACACTGTTGATCCCACTTGGAGACTAGCCATACCAGTGTTACCTGGATGGGAGTTTGGAGTGGAACCTTTCTTGGGACAGGCCTTGTCTCCAGTTTGGTGTCCATGCTGTTTACAGCTATGACACCAGGCCTTTTTGGGATCAAAGTTTTTACCCTTGTACCCATTGTTTTGTGAAGAGGCTCTGGGCCCACCCTCCTGTGCAGGTTTTTGGGGGCCTGTAGAAGACTCTTTACTATTTTTAGTTTTGGTTGTCTCATCACCCTTCTGCTGGGGAGTCTTTGTGACCCCTTTCTTTTGGTCACCCCCTGTTGAAGTCTTGGACACCCTTGTCTTGACCCAATGGTCCGCCTTCTTTCCCAATTCTTGGGGAGAAATTGGTCCTAGGTCTACCAGATGCTGATGCAGTTTATCATTGAAACAATTACTTAACAGGTGTTCTTTCACAAATAAATTGTACAGCCCATCATAATTACTTACACCACTGCCTTGAATCCAACCATCTAGTGTTTTCACTGAGTAGTCAACAAAGTCAACCCAGGTCTGGCTCGAGGATTTTTGAGCCCCCCTGAACCTAATCCTGTACTCCTCAGTGGAGAATCCAAAGCCCTCAATCAGGGTACCCTTCATGAGGTCATAAGATTCTGCATCTTGTCCAGAGAGTGTGAGGAGTCTATCCCTACACTTTCCTGTGAACATTTCCCAAAGGAGAGCACCCCAGTGAGATCTGTTCACTTTTCTGGTTACACAAGCCCTCTCAAAAGCTGTGAACCATTTGGTGATGTCATCACCATCTTCATATTTAGTTACAATCCCTTTGGGGATTTTCAACATGTCAGGAGAATCTCTGACCCTATTTATGTTGCTGCCACCATTGATGGGTCCTAGGCCCATCTCTTGTCTTTCCCTCTCTATGGCTAGGATCTGTCTTTCCAAAGCCAATCTTTTGGCCATCCTGGCTAACTGGATGTCCTCTTCACTGGAGTTATCCTCAGTGATTTCAGAGTTGTTGGTCCCTCCTGTGAGGGAACCAGCATCTCTGACTATTATTTGTGGAGTCAGGGCTTGAGAAGCCCTGCTCTCCCTAAGTAGGACTGGAGGGGGGGAATTTCCCTCCAAGTCACTATCTTCATCCTCTGAGTTGCCATCCTCAGAGGGGTTGGCCTTTTCAAACTCTGCCAAAAGCTCCTGGAGCTGTACTTTGGTAGGTTTGGGGCCCATTGCTATTTTCTTTAGTTTACAGAGTGACCTTAGCTCTCTCATCTGTAGATGGAGGTAAGGTGTGGTGTCGAGTTCCACCACATTCACATCTGTGCTAGACATTATGCTTCTAAAAGTTGGAATACTTTTTAAGAAACTAAAACTGGTTCTAGAATCTAATTCAAACTTTTACAAACTTTTAAACTCTAAAAGAAATGCTAAACAGGATCTAACACAAGGCCCTAGCAGGTCTTTTAAGAATTTAGAAAACTTTTCAAATTGCAAAAATCAATTTCTAATGACAATTTTGGAATTTGTCGTGTGATCAGGTATTGGCTGAGTAGTCCAGCAAATGCAAAGTCTTGTACCCCACCGCTGATCCACCAATGTAGGAAGTTGGCTCTGTATGTGCTATTTCAAAGTAAGGAATAGCATGCACAGAGTCCAAGGGTTCCCCTTAGAGGTAAAATAGTGGTAAAAATAGATAATACTAATGCTCTATTTTGTGGTAGTGTGGTCGAGCAGTAGGCTTATCCAAGGAGTAGTGTTAAGCATTTGTTGTACATACACATAGACAATAAATGAGGTACACACACTCAGAGACAAATCCAGCCAATAGGTTTTTATATAGAAAAATATCTTTTCTTAGTTTATTTTAAGAACCACAGGTTCAAATTCTACATGTAATAGCTCATTCGAAAGGTATTGCAGGTAAGTACTGTAGGAACTTCAAATCATCAAAATTGCATGTATACTTTTCAAGTTATTGACAAATAGCTGTTTTAAAAGTGGACACTTAGTGCAATTTTCACAGTTCCTAGGGGAGGTAAGTTTTGATTAGTTTTACCAGGTAAGTAAGACACTTACAGGGCTTAGTTCTTGGTCCAAGGTAGCCCACCGTTGGGGGTTCAGAGCAACCCCAAAGTCACCACACCAGCAGCTCAGGGCCGGTCAGGTGCAGAGTTCGAAGTGGTGCCCAAAACGCATAGGCTAGAATGGAGAGAAGGGGGTGCCCCGGTTCCGGTCTGCTTGCAGGTAAGTACCCGCGTCTTCGGAGGGCAGACCAGGGGGGTTTTGTAGGGCACCGGGGGGGACACAAGCCCACACAGAAATTTCACCCTCAGCAGCGCGGGGGCGGCCGGGTGCAGTGTAGAAACAGGCGTCGGGTTCGCAATGTTAGTCTATGAGAGATCTCGGGATCTCTTCAGCGCTGCAGGCAGGCAAGGGGGGGATTCCTCGGGGAAACCTCCTCTTGGGCAAGGGAGAGGGACTCCTGGGGGTCACTTCTCCAGTGAAAGTCCGGTCCTTCAGGTCCTGGGGGCTGCGGGTGCAGGGTCTCTCCCAGGCGTCGGGACTTTAGGTTCAAAGAGTCGCGGTCAGGGGAAGCCTCGGGATTCCCTCTGCAGGCGGCGCTGTGGGGGCTCAGGGGGGACAGGTTTTGGTACTCACAGTATCAGAGTAGTCCTGGGGTCCCTCCTGAGGTGTTGGATCGCCACCAGCCGAGTCGGGGTCGCCGGGTGCAGTGTTGCAAGTCTCACGCTTCTTGCGGGGAGCTTGCAGGGTTCTTTAAAGCTGCTGGAAACAAAGTTGCAGCTTTTCTTGGAGCAGGTCCGCTGTCCTCGGGAGTTTCTTGTCTTTTCGAAGCAGGGGCAGTCCTCAGAGGATGTCGAGGTCGCTGGTCCCTTCGGAAGGCGTCGCTGGAGCAGGATCTTTGGAAGGCAGGAGACAGGCCGGTGAGTTTCTGGAGCCAAGGCAGTTGTCGTCTTCTGGTCTTCCGCTGCAGGGGTTTTCAGCTGGGCAGTCCTTCTTCTTGTTGCAGGAATCTAATTTTCTAGGGTTCAGGGTAGCCCTTAAATACTAAATTTAAGGGCGTGTTTAGGTCTGGGGGGTTAGTAGCCAATGGCTACTAGCCCTGAGGGTGGGTACACCCTCTTTGTGCCTCCTCCCAAGGGGAGGGGGTCACAATCCTAACCCTATTGGGGGAATCCTCCATCTGCAAGATGGAGGATTTCTAAAAGTTAGAGTCACCTCAGCTCAGGACACCTTAGGGGCTGTCCTGACTGGCCAGTGACTCCTCCTTGTTTTTCTCATTATTTTCTCCGGCCTTGCCGCCAAAAGTGGGGCCTGGCCGGAGGGGGCGGGCAACTCCACTAGCTGGAGTGTCCTGCTGGGTTGGCACAAAGGAGGTGAGCCTTTGAGGCTCACCGCCAGGTGTGACAATTCCTGCCTGGGAGAGGTGTTAGCATCTCCACCCAGTGCAGGCTTTGTTACTGGCCTCAGAGTGACAAAGGCACTCTCCCCATGGGGCCAGCAACATGTCTCGGTTTGTGGCAGGCTGCTAAAACTAGTCAGCCTACACAGATAGTCGGTTAAGTTTCAGGGGGCACCTCTAAGGTGCCCTCTGTGGTGTATTTTACAATAAAATGTACACTGGCATCAGTGTGCATTTATTGTGCTGAGAAGTTTGATACCAAACTTCCCAGTTTTCAGTGTAGCCATTATGGTGCTGTGGAGTTCGTGTTTGACAGACTCCCAGACCATATACTCTTATGGCTACCCTGCACTTACAATGTCTAAGGTTTTGTTTAGACACTGTAGGGGTACCATGCTCATGCACTGGTACCCTCACCTATGGTATAGTGCACCCTGCCTTAGGGCTGTAAGGCCTGCTAGAGGGGTGTCTTACCTATACTGCATAGGCAGTGAGAGGCTGGCATGGCACCCTGAGGGGAGTGCCATGTCGACTTACTCGTTTTGTCCTCACTAGCACACACAAGCTGGTAAGCAGTGTGTCTGTGCTGAGTGAGAGGTCTCCAGGGTGGCATAAGACATGCTGCAGCCCTTAGAGACCTTCCTTGGCATCAGGGCCCTTGGTACTAGAAGTACCAGTTACAAGGGACTTATCTGGATGCCAGGGTCTGCCAATTGTGGATACAAAAGTACAGGTTAGGGAAAGAACACTGGTGCTGGGGCCTGGTTAGCAGGCCTCAGCACACTTTCAATTGTAAACATAGCATCAGCAAAGGCAAAAAGTCAGGGGGCAACCATGCCAAGGAGGCATTTCCTTACACTGGGCAACCAGAATTATGAGTCCATAAGCTGAGGGCCTGGTCCACTCAAAACTCTGGACTGAAAGCAAGATTGGTGGTTTGGGCATGGCCTTATAATCTCTTGCCACACAAGATGGTCATTGAACTAGGGTGAATTACCATCAGCCTCCAAATCCTATGAGTGGATGAATGGAAGTCCGTGAGTCGGTCCGATGGCCTCTCCTGAGTTGTGTGCCAATCTACAAAGGCACAGGTTGGTGCACAAACAATGTGTTGGGGAGCAGGCTGTTGGTGGTGGTGTTGAGGGGCCTGCTACTAGGGAATGTGAAGGTTGTCAATAAATCATCACTAAGGGGCTGCAGATGGAATTTAATCGATAATTGCTTCTCCATGCTCCTCAAGGCAGCACATACTTTTAGCTTCTCATTCCTCTTGCATGTAATGATTAGGGAAGAGAAACAAAGTGATAACTCTGTATGTTGATTTACCCAATCTTCAGACATTCTTCTCAATGTGTTGGTTAAATCTCCTCTTATGCTAAAAGTGACATTTCTCAATTTGTGTTTGATTTGTCTTGGTCCTTGTTTGACCTGAATTCTGTGTTTAAAACCTTTTATTTTGCCAAGTGTGTCTCCAAATAGATCCTTAATTTTTTTGTCCATTTTCTAGCATCTCAGTAATCTCCCTCACCAACCAAATGTATTGGTTCTCGTGCACCCGATTGAAGGGTCATGCCAAAAGACCTTGGTGATACCATCCAAGAATGTTCAACACTTTTTAGTAACATATATCTCTACCTGAATCACCCTGTCTTTAAGCTACAAAAAGCTTTCAAAATATCCCTCTAACTCAATCCTCCTGCCTTCATATGACACAAGACCCCTGTCTGGAAGCTCTACTTTGTTTTTGCCCAATTTCATTTTGTATAAATATTCAGTTTTCAAGGTCATCATGACTTCTGAAACAACTAACAAAATTAAAGCCTTCTCACCTACTATAAGGTCATCGTTTGGATCAGCACAGTTCTCTACTCTTTCACTACTAAAGCCATTTCTTTCACCTTTATTGTCATCTGGTTGGTTACTTTCTAAATCAACCACGCTACTTATCTTGACCTAATGGATTTGGCATACATTTATGAAATGGGCTTTTTTTTACCACAGGTCTTCTACATAGCCGTGTTTTGCAATATAAGGACGATTAGAAGTGGAGTGAGATGGCTATCCATACCTGAAACAGACATTCTGCTTGAAAAAGCTTGCTTTGCCCTCCCAGGATTTCTCTTCTCAAATCCTGTAGTTTTATTAATCTTTTCATGGGCACTTGAAGATATTACCTCTTTGACTGAACCCACTCCATGTCTCTGTTTCCTAAGTTCTTTTGATGATGACGAAGAAATATCTATACTTATGACACTTTCAAAAGTGTCTGCTAATAAGGAATTCCAAAGTCAGTCATTTCTCTGGGATGTTCCTGTCCTTGCACCATACCACAATCTGCTCCTTAACAAGTCAAGTGGTAAAGTTTTTGAACTCACAATCAGCAGCCAATATCTTTATTGTTGCTACATAGGTGTCAATTGATTGATCCTGATGTTGCTTTCAGAGGGAAAATGTATGTATCATCACAACCAGACGCAGTTCTACAGGACAATAGGTAGGAGCAGATTTAAGAAAAGTGTTGTTGCACCTAGTGCAGCGCTACTTTTCTTGCGCCCCTTAGCGCCCCGCTAATGCCACCATGTAGGCGCCATATTTAAAATACGGTGCACTATGGCGCACCATGGCGACGTTAAAAATGCCCAAAAAAATGGCGCAAGGAAATCTGTTAGATTTCCTTGCACCATTTTTTTGGCCACCCTAACGGGGGAACGCCCCCTTTGCATACATTATGTCTGGTGCAGGCATAAAATAGCACAAAGGGTGACAAAGTGTCGCAATGCATGCATTGCGCCACTTTGTAAATATGGCACAGTGTTTTTGGACTTATAACACCACATTACCATCAAACAAATTACACTAATGTGGCATTAGAACGACGCTAGGCCCTATTAAAATCTGGGCCTTAGTTCGCCCATTTGCCCTTGTGTACTTGACGAAAGCCCAAACCAGGTCTTCTGTTTGATAGGAACTTCCACTGTTTGGCGTGTGAAACACCTGTCCTTGAAAGCTGCCAGGCTGTGAAATAAGTACCGGTGCACACCTTCAAGAAGCACTACTGCCTTGACAGACTAACGGGAAGGACTTTTGCCAACCCTCTTCTTTGGGAGGTACTGCTTTGGTACCTATTATGAAGGTGAGAAATCTGCAATTAGGAGTATACATGAGAGGAACAATTTACTTACCTTAAGTACCTTTAGTGCTCTTCCTGGTGAATACTGTGATAACAGCAGATTTCTCACTGACTTCCCATCTCTCTGTACTGTGGCGAGGCCTCTTTTTGCCATCTAAAAACATCCCAAATTGAAGATCTGCACACTAGTAATGACATGTTTTGTGCTCCTCTTCCAAGGGTGCAGAAAGAATTCTGTAAAAAACTGATGCCGGCATGCAGGGGTGGAGCTAATATATTGCACTAGTCCATCACTTCTGGGGCAGAACGAAACCTACGTAGAGCTGCAAGGCACCACCTAAAAGTGCACTGGAACATTGCTCTAAAACGTTCTAGATCCAGCCTGGTGCTTGGGGATGTATCCCTTATTAGTGAAATGTAGTCAGTGTCTAGAAGCCAGGCTTTCTAGGGGTAGTTTTGCTGAGCAGCCAAGGCTTATCTAGGAGACATGCAAAGCTCGTGCAATACCACTGTAGTCACACAGTACTTACACACACAAAAGAAAATACTCAGTGTTACAAAAATAAAGGTACTTTATTTTGGTACACAATGCCAAAAATACATTAGAGACTATACTCCCTTAAGAGGTAAGTAATATACACAAAATATTACACTAGAATGCAGAAACAGCTGTAAAAACTGTGCAAATAGTGAAAATCACAATAGTTAGAAATGGGCCTAGGGGGAACACAAACCATCTACTAAAATAGTGGAATGAGAAAGTCAGTTTCCTACCTAGACAAGTTTAGTGTGGAGAGGGGCTCTGTGAGTGTAAGAAAACAACAAAGGTAAGTAACAGAACCCACCCCAGAGCCCAGGAAAGCAGGAGTAAATCACAGTAAGTTTCTTAGAAAACACAAGAACAAGTGATAGAAGATAATGCAAGAACCAGAAGAGACTGCAAGACACCAATGATGGATTCCTGGACCTGAAGACCGGGGGAAGAAGGGGACAAGTCAAAGAAACACTGAAGAATCCAGGGAGAACAGGAGGCCCTGCTAACCCGGATAAAGGTGCAAAAGGAGAACCACCGGTGAAGAAGAACAGTCAGTACTGCACCCAAGAAGGTGGATGCGGGTTCCTGGTTGGTGCAGATGATGTCCCATGCCAGATGGATGATTGCAAGTCTGGTTTGTGTCCCTGGATTCTGCCAACAAGCCTTGGTACATGCAAAGCATGCGGTTAGCAGAAAATGGTGCTGTTTGGGACCAGGAGGGACCTGGTGGCCTCTACCCAGGAGGGGGAGACCGAGGGGGCTCTCAGCAACTTGGAGAGCCCTCAGAAGACCAGGCAGCATGCACAGGGGTCCCACAGCACAGGGACAACAAAGATGCTAATGGAGGCCCACGCAGCACAACACAAAGGGATCCCACACCACCGGGGAACCACTCAGGAAGCAGTGCATCGCAGGAAGGAGTGTGGGGGGCCTGAGCTGTGCTGTGCACAAAGAACTTTGTGGAAAGTTGCACACAAGCCTTGGCAACTGCAAATCATGTGGTGCATGGGGGTACTGTCTTGCGTGGGGAGGCAAGTTCTTACTCCACCAAATTTGGACAGCTGGACCTTGGGAAGTCAGGGTCACTTCAGTCCACCAACCCTGTTGTTGGATCAATGCTCGTCATCAGGAGAGGGAACCCACGCGACCGGTCGTCGCTGCAGACGGGTGCCTGATGAAGCAGGGAAGTGGCTCCTTCACTTCAAGTGAGATTCCTTCGTTCTTCTGGTGCAGGCTGAAGACTGGCTGTCCTCTGAGGATGCACCACCAGGAAACAGTTGCAGTTGCTGGCAGGGGCGGAAGATGCATTGTTGCAGAAGTCATCTTTGCTTCTTTGTTGCAGTTTGTAGAGTTCATGGAGGGTCCAGATGCAGTTTCGTCGGTAGAAGATGAAGTAAAGGATACAGAGAATTCCTGCTGCAGTCCTGCAATCCAAATATGAGGAAACACCCAGGAGAGAGACCCTAAATAGCCCTGAAAGGGGGATTGGTCAGCTACACAGGTAAGCACCTATCAGGGGAGGGCTTTGACGTCACCTGCTGGCACTGATCACTCAGATGCTCCCAGAGTGCCCCACCACTTTGGAATCCAAGATGGCAAAACCCAGGGACACTCTGTAGGAGCTCTGGGCACCACCCCTGGAGTGGTAATGGACAGGAGAGTGGTCACTACCCTTTCCTTTGTCCAGTTTCGCACCAGAGCAGGGACTGGGGGTCCCTGAACTGGTGTAGACGGGATTATGCTATCTGTGCCCTTCAGAGCAGTTCCAGAGGCTCTGGGAGGCTACCCCTCCCATGCCTGCAACACCTATTTACAAAGGGAGAGGGTGTAACACCCCTCTCCCAAATTAAATGCTTTGTTCTGCCTTCCTGGGCTCCAGCTGCTTGAGCAACAGCAGCTGGGGCTGCCTGGAAAACCTCAGAAGGCTGGTATGGCATTACTGGAGGTCCACTGTGGAGCCCCCAGAGTGCATGGGATTTTACAACCAATAGTAGAATCAGTATTGTGGTACAATTCCCAGGTGTTAGACACCTTACATGGCCATATTCGGAGTTACCATTGTGAAGCTGGACATAGGTATTGGCCTATTTCCAGTGCACGCATAAAACGGCGTCCCCGCACTCACGAAGTCCGGAAAAATGGTCCTGGATGATGTGGGGGGCACCTCTGCTAGTGCAGGGGTGCCCTCACACACAGGTACTTTGCACCCAGCCTTCAGGGTTGAAAGGCCTGACATATGGGTGATTTATAAGTGACCTGGTGCAGTGTAAATGGCTGTGAAAGGGTGCATGTACCTCTTCACGCAGGCTGCAATGGCAGTCCTGTAGAAGCCTTTGCATGGGCTCCCTATAGTTGGCAAAAGTAATGCTGCAGCCCATAGGGACCCTGGAGCCCCAATGCCCTGGGTACCTAAATAGCATGTACTAGGGACTTATAAAGGGGGCACCAGTATGCCAATTTGGGATTAAATACTTGGTTACCAGTATGCAGTGACAAATTTAAGAGGAGGGAGAGCATAAGCATTGGAGTCATGGTTAGCAGGATCCCAGTGACACAGTCAAACACACTGACATCAGGCAGGAACTGGGGGCAACATGCCAACAAGAGGGTATGTTCCTACAGGGGAATATTCTAAAGGTGGATAATCTGTGATTATATAAACCTAGCTACCAGAAAGAGCATTACCAAAGGTAAATAACGTATTCATCTGCCTAACAAATGGTAAGGGGTGACATAGTTTGAAGTTGTAGAAATGATTAGAAAAGCAACAAATACTAGAGGGCTGCACTGTAGAGGCAGGCCACAAAATCAGTCCTGCCTTTGTTTCCGGGTCAAGACTGTGCCTTTTTTCCGGGTTATGGCTGGATTCCATGAACGAGCAACCTGCGTCCACTTCCTCGCCCTGAGTCTTCCGCTCTAAACCAGAGAGTGCACTGGGCAATAGGGCAATAAGTAGAGTTTAACAATGTATATTGTGGGTGTGGGGTGGGGGATGGAAACAACAGACTGAGGAGGATCATGGGAGGCGCTGGAATTGGAAACATTTACTCTGGGATCCCAGGAAGTGGGGTCCAAGGTGAGGCAATGGAAAATGGGTAAAGTTGCGATGAGCAGAGCCATGAAAGTCAAAGCATACATTTAGGGCCTGATTCTAACTTTGGAGGACGGTGTTAAACCGTCCCAAAAGTGGCGGATATACCACCTACCGTATTACGAGTCCATTATATCCTATGGAACTCGTAATACGGTAGGTGGTATATCCGCCACTTTTGGGACGGTTTAACACCGTCCTCCAAAGTTAGAATCAGGCCCTTAGTTTTTTTAAATTGCCAACAAGAACAAACGGGACAATAGATCTGTTCTGTCTTAATTAGTTGCAAAGATTGCATTTTAAAAATATCTTATGGGGTTAAGGTCCTTGCTGCAGAGATCTTTGTGTGCCCATTAAATCTTAGGGAATAATTATAATGGTAAGATAGCTCTGGTGACTAACGCACATGCCATAGAGATCTGTGTTCCATCTAGTCACAGATTTGACTCGTAAAGCATCATAGGGGTTTAAAATGCCTCCAGCAAAGCACATCCCATAACATGCATATGACAGATTTTTATTTTATGTAGGTAGGTAAGTGGGTGACTGCTTTTGACACAGGACTCATTTTGTTACTTGAGGCTCGTAAATGCAACCCATTGTGCATGTTGCGCAGTAAAAGTTTTATATTATGTGAAAAACAATGAATTGATATTAAAAAATGCAAACCATCTAATATAGCTCAATAAGCAACAAACCGCCTTCAAGAAGCTGCATGCAAACTGCAAGGCATTAATTTAGAACTTTATTGTTTTTTTTGCAATCTGTTGTTATTGCAAGGCTGCTAAACAATGTTTCTTTGGGTACTAATAAAGTCTTATTATTACATACATCCTGAAGCGCTGAATTACGTTTTAATTCCTGACTTTGTGTTTCGCCCGGCCAGGCACTCCTAATATGTAATGCGTACCAACAAGGATGATATGTGACTGACACCTTCTAACCCTCAATGTCTTATGTAACACATCCTGTACATCGATTTGTGTGTGTGTGATGTACAGCCTAAGACATTGGGATGAGTAGTGCTATAAAAGAATTAAATAAATAAATAACAATTAGAAAGTGCTATTTAAATTGTTATTTGTGTTACTACTCGTCCAGACAGATATATGTTGCATTCCCCATTTCTCTTACATAGTGGGGGTTGAACAAAGTCAAATGCTTTTGCATGCCTCCAAATCGTAGTTCCTCTAAAGAACTTGGGAAATGATATGCTGTGTGCATTGCTTCCCTCTATTTCCTTTGACTCTGGGTCATAAGCTCCAGATTGCTCCCAGCCAGCATGATACTCAAACGAAAGGAGGGCCGATGGCCCTTTAAATCCTGCCTTTGTTTTGGACACAGCTGCTATTGAAAATAAGAAAGTCCCCTCGCCTCCTGCACGTTGCTGCTTGGAATAGATAACGGACAGTGTGAGTGCTGTTCAGTATAGCCTGGGGTCAGCAAATTACAATATGACAAAGTCATCATACTTCATTGAGTCGGCTGGATCCCACAACTGACTGAAAAACAGCTACCGGATCCGGGATCCAGTTGAATTCCCCTTATTCCCGGTACTGTTCATGGATAGTGTGTGCAATCCTGAGTTTCCCACCAGACCCTGCTCTGGAATCTGGATCTGGGAGGGCCATGAGTGATCATGGGTTGGCCAAGAAGATGGATGTGGTGGGGCAGAAGCCATCTAAGGTTTTCAGAAGATGTGCAGTTTTAGCCAGTGGCAGCATGGGTGCAATGTTGACACGTCTAAGAAGTGAAAGTTGCATATTTGTAATGCTATTGTGTCTTCTTGAAAAGAACATTGGCTATGCCCGCGCCCAGTAGTAGGGCACGCAGTTGTACAAGGCACAGGGCAGACCATGCATCGTGGTTATTCCCTCTGAGCACAGCTGTAGGAAGTACCCATTTGGGTATTAAAAGTCCTAAACCACAGGTTGGGTGTTGTCGTGGCGCACCAATTATTTGTCCTTTCAGTTCATCAGTTGATTTTGGGTATTGTGAACACGTGCACAGATGGTGGAGGCCTCTCAGGATAGAGTACAGTGGCTTCTCTTGGTATGCGGCATGTCTGTCCACACCTCTTCAGTTTCAGAAGCTTCTTTTTAACCAATCACTCAGTCAAGGATTTATGAAGCGCAGCAAATCACCCGTGAGGGTCTCAGGGCGCTGAAAGGGTAAGGAGAAGAGAGGAGCAAGAGCAATGCAGCAGCACGGGGAGAGCTGGGAGTGGGATCTGCAGAATGGGGTCACGCTGCAGCCACCATTAAGGAGGCCCTGGGAGGAGAGAGGGGCTCTGGGAGGTGGTGGGTGGGGTTAGACGGGAGGCAGGAAATAACAGGTGGCATGTGGGAAAAGTAAGGGAAAAGCAGTGAAAACAAGGGAAAAGCAAGGAGAAAGCACCCAGAAAACAAGGGGAAACAAGGATGAGGAAAATGCAAGAAGGCATAGAACAAATTGAATACAAAACAAGGAGAAAGCCGTGAAAACGAGGTAAAAGCAATGAGAAGGCACACAAAAACTGGGGGAAAAAGCAAGGAGAAGATGGGAGCAGCATGGGGAAAGTTGGGCCCGGGACCTGCCCATAGAAATGGTCATAGAACCTCTTTGACCCACACTGGGCAGGACAGTCGTGCTCCTGGTGGCGTGCTCTACCGCTCTACACGTGTGCCTTGATTTCCACCTGTAACCACTGAACTACAAGGCTTGTTGTGTACACTGAAAGACCTCTTCATCCTTTGGTGCTAAACTTTTGATTGCCGCAGCTTACGCTATCTCTACACAGGCGCAGCTCCTCCGTTAAGGCACAGGAGCGTCACCCTCCCCCCAGCAGCAGCAGCTGGCAAACCATTACAATAAAACTATAATAAACTATGTTTATTATCTTTTAATTGTAAAAGGGGTGGGGCCACAAGCTGTGATGAGCATGAAGGGGGAGTGCACACCTCAATGCACATGTATGTGTGGCCTGCCATCCCGGCTTGGAGCTCCCTGGTGTAGCGCTCTAACCAATTCGAACATTGCTGTCATGCTGACAGCAGCATGACAGCAGCGTTCAGATTGGCCACAGGGCCAGCCAGGGGTCTGTGCCTGCAGCTGTGGTAGGTTTTTTAAAATACATTTTTCTTCCACCCTCCCTCCCCCGCCACGTGCCGCTCCCTAAACACGCTGTGAGCTGCTCTTGTCCCTACAGCTCGTGGCTGGCTAGAACTGGCAGCGGTAGAAAGTGGCTCTTAAGGAAGTGTGAGCACTGAATAAACAGAAATGAACTAAAGATGAAAGTAAGGGCTCCTGGGATTTAGGGGCGCAAGAGCTGAACAAAAATAAAGTCGGATTTATTAAGCCACAAAAGGCTTCCTTGCGTGACCCTGAGTGACGTCCTAATTCTGCAGTATATATGCATATAATATGCATTGCAAATTGCTGCCAACTGTTACTCTGCCCGACGGAGGCACTCCATGGGTGCACCGTGAGTGTTCCCACGCATCCATCCATGGATTTTGGTGCATTTCTGGATTTACCATTAGAGGTAGACCTGGGAACGCGTCGAAATGCTACGCCTTCCCAGGTGAGATGCAACAAGGAGAAATATGTTTATTTCTCCTTGCTGTTTCCTCTTTGTGCAGCACACTTACAAAGAGGAAAATGCCTCTGAGGACTGTTTTTGTGCAGAAACGTGCCCCGTTCCTACAAAAAAATAATCCTGCCCTCAATACAGGCTGCCTTTTACCACAGTGCACGGGTCCCTGGATTGACGCTAGGCAGCCAAACGTGCACCATCGCTGGGGAAAGGTTACAGATGCGCCTTATCATGTTAAATACCATAGTACTGCCCTTTCACGCAGCACAGCAAGGTGGCTTTCTGCACTGCCTGAAGTAATAATAAATCTGCCCCTTAGACTGCGACAATATCGTGCTATTAAGAGTGGTGTGTCCGTGCTGAAGTGAGCCACCCAGACTGTTACTGTGGCCGGGTGACCCGGATGTGCACAGCATGCATCCTCTGGCCAGGGGTGGCCAGGGGCGGCCAGAGGCTACAAATAAAAGGGTTGTGGACCGCCCGGGGTCTTTACGCCTGCACCACAGAGACAGTGTCGTGTCCCTGTTATTGGGGTGCATGCCCTTACGTTTTAGGCCTCAACACGCCGTGCTCCTGTCACCAGGGACCCCGTCACATTTGGCGACGAGGGTGGACGCTCCCCAAGTGTACTGCCCCCTCTATAGGCACTGTGCCCCACCACAACCCGGTGCCAACCTCCTCTGTAGGCACTGTGCCCCACCACAACCCGGTGCCAACCTCCTCTGTGGGCACTGTGCCCCCCCACAACCCGGTGCCGCACTACCACCGTTCCGACGTGGCATACCCACACCTGGTAAAGTAATACTGCCTCAGGCCGCCACCCCCCTCAGGCCAGAGAGCCCACCATCCCGCTCCCTGCATCGTAGGGGACCCTGCACTCTGCAGCACTGCCCAGACTGCGGCACAAGTCCCATGGCCCCGCTCAGCGCCTGTGCCCTGGGCAGGACCAGAAAAAAACAAGAAAAACAAAACGGAGAACGTTGTAATAAGCTCCAGTACACCGCACAGGGAAATCGAGAGCACTCCCCGCTCACCCCTGGATGTTTATGGGCCCCAAATAACTGCCTGCTAACACATAGCATCTGCCGCAGGGAGACCACCCAATACACCCGGCGACTGCATCTTCCCCGGCGGAGAGCCCCCGCCTTCAGCACACCCAGCCATGGCTGATGATGACAACACACTTCCGCAACAGGCGCAATACCGGGGTGGAATCCCACACGAGCACGTGCAGCCGCACCCCGTTGGCCAATACAGATTGTAAGATTATACAACTGCTTCTTAGTAACCAGGGAAACAGATGAAACCACCAAGCGCTCCCTGCTGCTTGACTATGTGGGGGATGCAATCTATAAGCTTTTCAAACAGCTGCCCCACACTGATGCCTTGACGCAGCAGTGAGAGCCCTCAATGCCACGTCAACCCCCAACTAAACCCTGACTTTGAGCGGTTCAAGTTACGCCAAGCCCGACAAAGGGAAGGAGAAGCAATCGATGCGTTCTACGCATGACTGTGTGAGCTGGCCATCACATGCACATTGGACAACCTACTGAAAGAGATCAGAGCACAGCTGATCCAAGGCAGCCACAGCAAAACATTGAGGCCTCATTCTACGTCAACGCAAAATAAGCCTAGACGATATTCTCATCCTGGCCAGGTCACACGATCTCTCAGCGGCAGGAGCATCTGAAATGGACCCAGCCATCACACAGACACCAGAAAAGTCACCAACAATCAAACTAGAAGGCGCAGATGCCAAAACCAGGAGAGGGTGACCTAGCAAGCCACTGACGCTAACCACCACCACACTGTGACCTCATTGCGGTTACAGCAGCAGGGAAGACCACCCACAAAATGAATGCTTGGCTGAATGACACACATGCTTCAGTTGCGTGAAGTTGAACCACTTTGAGTCCGTTTGCTGAGGAGGACAGCGGCCATTAGACAGAGTTCGACTTCACCTTGCAGCAGACCTCAGCTTTTGTGTCTCTACGAAGCCTGTTTTGGAGACTGGAGGCTACCTCGTCCTAAGGTAACGGAGGTTAGGCCCTTGTCATGGACATGGCTTGGGCAGATTAGGTTTATCATGCCTTGCTCCCTTTAGGGTAGAAAATACGCTTTTGGTAGGTGTAGGAAGCTGGCTCTGTTTATACTATTTCAAAATTAGATACAGTGTGCAGAGTCCAGACGTTCCCCAGAGGCTTAACAGACGCTAAAGTAGATAATACTAATGCTCTCTTTTGTGGTAGGGTGGTTGAGCAGTTAGTCTTATCAGAGGATAGTGCAAACCATTTGTTGTACACACACAGGCAATAAAGGAAGCACACACTCATTGACTAACCCCAGGCCATTGGTTTTTATATAGCAAAAATATATTTTGTTACTTTATTTCTAGAACCACAAGATTCGGTTTGCAAATAAATCCATTTGCAAGTATCAAACATATGTATCAACACCACTTCATTTCAATTTGGCAAGTTAAACAGTTTTTAAGAAAATAGCAAATATATGTTTTAATAGTTGACAGTGCAATTTTCAGAAACAGTTCTGGGGGTAAGAAAAGTTAGTACAGATCTGAGGTAAGTACAAGACTTACCATTCCAGTCTCTGGGGGTTTGGATGTCCACAGTTTGGGATTCAAGTTAACCATAAACACCCACTACCAGCAACACGGGCCGGCCGGGTGCAGAGGTCAAAGACGATGAAAAATTTAAAAGCGGCTCCTATGGAGACTGGGGGCACTCAGAATCAGGCCTGCTTGCAGGTAAGTACTAGAGTCTTCGGAGGGCATACCAGGGGGTTTATGTGAGCATCGGGGGGAGGGACCACAGGTCAACACCAAACACACACCCTCAGTGTCACAGGGGAGGCTGAGTGCAGGCTGCAAACACAGCATCGGGCTCACAAAGCTTTTCAATAGGGGTACCTCGGGGTCACAAAGATGCTACAGGCTGGGTCCAAGGGGTTGCTTCCAAAAAACACAGGCTGGATAGTAGGGAGGGCTGCCTGCTGAATATTGCTGGACCAGTGGTCGGATTCCCCAAGGCCAGGGGGCTGCGGGTGCAGGGGCACCTATAGGCATTGGGAATCTATGTCCGGTTCTCTCGCGGTCGGGGGGGTCTTCCGGATTTAGGCTGCAGGCGTCATCATGTTGGACAGGAGGGGTCAACCCAGGGTGGACACAAGGTCAGAATTGTCTGGAGACCTGCTCTGGACCGGTGGGCCACCTGGAAATGGCCCGTGGGTGTCAGGTGCAGAGGGGGCAGGACTCGCGGATCCTGGGCAGTTCTGGAGTCCTTTGCTGGAGTTTCTTTCTGGACAGGGTCACTGTCCATGGGAGATCATTGTCCTCTGGTGTGCAGGCAGTCCTCTTGAGGCTTCTAAGCTGTTACTGGATGGATGCGTCGCCTTTTTGTAGCAGGGCTTCAGAAGCTGGAGACAGTAGGGCTGGGGTCAAATCAGTTGGTGTCTTCAGTCTTCTCTGCCAGGGGTCTGCTTAACAGTCCTTCTTCTTTTTTGTCGTCTTCTTGAAGTCGCCAGGAATCTGACAAGCTGGATTCAGGGAGGCCCTTAAATCCTAAATTTAGGGGAGTTACAGGGGTCAGAAGGCAGTAGCCAATGGTTACTATCCCTGAGGGTGATTAAACCCTTCTGGTGTCCACTCCCTTTGAGGAGGGGGACGCTGTCCTAACCCTACTGGTTCCTGTCCTCCAAACCAAGATGGAGGATTTTGCAGAGAGGGGGGTCACTTCAGCTCTGCATAACTTAGGGGTGGTCCTAGTAGAGTGGTCACTCTTTCTTGTATTTCCTAAGTTTCACACCGGACCTCCGCTAGCTGGAGTGCCCTGGGGCATTGTAACAGGAGGCCTGAACCTTTGAGGCTCACTGCCAAGTGTTACACTTCCTGCAGGGGGGAGGTGTGAAGCACCTCCATCCAGTGCAGGCTTTGTTTCTGGCCTCAGAGAGCACAAAGGCCCTCACCCCATGAGGTCAGGAACTTGTCTCTTAGTGGCAGACTGGCACAGACTGGTCAGTCCTGCACTAAATAATTGGGTAAAATACAGGGGGGTATCTCTAAGATGCCCTCTGTGTGCATTTTTGCAATAAATCCAACACTGGCATCAGTGTGGGTTTATTGTGGCGAGAAGTTTGATATCGAACTTCTCAGACTTCAGTGTAGCCATCATGGAGCTGTGGAGTTCGTGATAACAAACTCCCAGCCCATGTATTTAATATGGCCACTCTGCAATTACAATGTCTAAGAATTGACTTAGACACCGTGGAGGCATATTGCTCATTCAGCTATGCCTTCACCCGTGGGATAGTGCACCCTGCCTTAGGGCTGTGAGGCCTGCTAGATGGGTGACTTACCAATGCCACAGGCAGTGGTTTGTGGGCATGACACCCTGAGGGGGATGCCATTTCGACTTTACCTTTTTCTCCCCACCAGCACACACAAGCTGCATTGGCAGTGTGCATGTGTTTGGCGAGGGGTCCCTTAGGGTGGCACAATATATGCTGCAGCCCTTAAGGACCCTCCCTGCTATAGGGCCCTGGGTACCATTGATACCTTTTTCAAGGACTTAGCTGTGAGCCAGGGGTGTGCCAATTGTGGAACAATGGTACAGTTTTAGGGAAATAACATTTGCTGGGGCATGGTTAGCAGGATCCCAGCACACTCTCAGTCATGTAAGCCTTAATATCAGGCAAAAAGTGAGGGGTACTGCAGGAGGATTTTTCATATTTATGTTTATTGCAATATGTTGGGGTTGTTCATATCTACCTCACTTATTTTCACAATCCTGGTTTTGTTACTTGTCACTATCCTAATCATTGCAGCTCATGCATTTTATTGCAGAGTGCAGTCTTTTCAATCAATGCAGTAAAAATTATCCTGGGTCATCTTTCTGGCCTGTGTGTGTGAGAGACTTATTGCTAATGAGAGACAATTGTCAGAATTTTTCTACTGCGATTTCCCTGAGAGGATATCAGAGTCCACGCGCTAGGCTGCCAGAAATCATCTTTACTCTTTGGGTTTTGGTGAGGTGCTGCTAGAGAGCCGGAAGGATTGGGCCCACAGCTGCCAACTGGTGTAGGAGCGACTCAGTCTCCTACAAGCAGAGGAGCTGACGCACCTAATGCAGCAGCTTCTTCGAGATATGAGGGTCCTTACGACAGGAGCAGGACGGAGGCGAATGCCAACCAAGATGGACGACAACTATCTCTGAACAATCCCGAGATGGCGGGAACAACCATTCACCTAACGAAGTACCATCAACCAGGAGCCGAGTTACCATCAGATGAGACGGAAGAAGTATTCCTCACCTCAATCACTAGCAAGCTAAAGAAACACCAACAACCACAACCAACATGTCTGATTGAGGTAGCAGGCTCAGAAGACAAAGCCCTCATCGATACAGGAGCGATGGTCAATGTGATGGGCATCCAACAATACCGCCACCTCAAGCTCGAACTACCACTATCGCCATCTCACACTAAAATATTCACTCATGGCAGCCAGACTCTGCTTCCGCTCAAAGGCCGCATGAGAGTATGCATCAAATCAAACAGTCAAGAGATACGGACGACCTTCCATGTCGTTGACAGAGAAGCCAACACCCTGCTAGGAAGCCACACGGCAGAGGACCTGGGGCTGGTGTCATTTGCATGTAGCGTCAAATCCAGCCAGATGGACGATTTGCTACAACACTTCCCAGGACACTTTGAAGGACTTGGGTGCATCAACACAACCATCAAGCCTGTGGCCCTCCGTCACCAACGAGTGTCTTTCCACCTATGGTCCCTAGTGGAGGAAGAGCTTAACAGGTTAGAGGACCCAGGTTAGAGAACCGAGGAGTGATCGAGGAGGTATCCGGACCCACACCATGAAAAGCTCCAAAGGCCATAACCAAAAAGCCAAAACAACCCGGCAAAGTGCTTCTATATATCGAAATGAGGCTCCCCAACAAAGCCATCAAAAGGGATAGACACCCGACCTCCACAATGGATGACATCATAGCAGACATCAATGGAGCATGGTGGTTCTTCAAGCTAGACCTAACCTCAGGCTACCAACAGCTGCTCTTGACAGAAGAGTGCTGTTACATAATAACATTTTCAACCCACATAGGGCTTCGAAGGTACAAACAACTAAACTTTGGGATCTCCTCCCATGCCAAAGTGTTCCAGGCCGCCATTAAAGAGACCCTTTTAGGACTTCAGGGACAACTATGGAGAAACACCAAAAGCACCTGAAAGCACCCTTGAAATGTCTCTGGGAATATGGGGTCATGTAACATAAGGATGGGTGCTCCTCCTTTCAGACCTCCATTGAGTTCTGTGGTTACGTATTCAACCAAGATGGAGTGCAAGTGGACCCAAGGAAAACACAGGCCATCAAACAAGCCCTGGTGCCCACCACAGTCTCAAAAGTCCGCAGCTTCCTTGAGATGGCCACTTACTGCAGCTTTTTCATCCCCAACCTAGCAACAATCACTGAGCCCTTAAGGACATTAACAAAAGTGGATGCAGCATGGAGGTGGTAGCAAGCAGAGGAACAAGCATTCCAGAAAGTCAAAACAGCTCTGTTGAGCAAAGTTAGGATGGCGTAATTTGACCACACCAGACAACAGAGTTACTGTTAGACGGTAACCCCGTAGGAGTCAGTGCAGTACTGACACAGGAAGTGGAGCTCAGCAAATGGGCACCATTAGTGTTTGCCAACTGAGCACTCACACTAGCAGAGACCGGGTATGCCCAAGTAGAGAGGAAGGCATTACAGATCAAGGAAGCCTGCATCCATATTCACCTATACCTCTGGAGAAGACCCTTCTCAGTTGTTACAGACCATCAGCCTCTTGTTCCATTATTCAGAGGCACAGCCCCGCACCAACCACCGTGGACAGAATGCTGGGCCATCCAGCTCCAGCATGACAACTTCAGCATTGTGTACAGAGCAAAAAACCAGCAGACTTCCGATCCCACCACCCTGCCAAGGAATGGGACGAACCAAAGAGGATGCCTAAGCATCCGGCGGCTACATCCATGTGGTGATACAAGGCACATGTCCGAGGGTGATGAGCTTCAGGGAGATCCTGGAAACCACTAAAAGCGATGGCTCTACTAACCAAAATTACAGACACCATTAAACAAGGGTCATGGCAGAACTTCTTTTAGAGACACCCTCCACTGGCAAAGGGTGGAAAGAGAGAGCCTCACACAGATATGGAGGCTTCGTGACGAACTCAGCGCTTCTCCAGAAGGCCTGATATTACGAGGGCATTCAACCAGTAATCTCCACAAGCCTGCAACACTGTGTGACAGCCCTTGAACATTGAGGACATCTGGGGACATCGAAAACGAAGTCACACCTGAGGACCAAAGTGTGGTTCCCAAACCCCATGGATAATGATGTTAAGTGGAAAGAGGTGAGATACAATCCCAACTCATCCCGAGTGGAGCCCACCATCATACGATCCACATGAAAGACCAAAATGGCACCAAAGAAATGTCCGTGACAGTGAAAGGAGCACACAGCAACCCAAAACATCATACAGGGTGATGAGGTAATACTGAAAGACAGAAGACCAGGCTAGAAGTTCCAGCCACCATTTGAGCCTGTAGTTTGGAAAGTAGTCAATGCGGGGGGAGCAATGGTGATGGCTTGTAAGGGCTCAGAAACAGTTACAAGAAACATCGTGGTTCCGCAAAGTGATGACTCCTACCACCCTGACATCAGAAGAAAGGGAACAGGCTGATGCAACAGACAACTTCCCTGCAAGAAGAGAGGAACCTCGCCTGACCCCAGTAAGCGACACTCCATGATAATGCCAAGAAAGATAACTCAGTGAAAGAGGGAGACCAGTCAAGTGGGAACACAGGAGAAGCGAAGGGCCGGCAGGTCAGATCACCCCTGCTATGGTCTCAGACCTAATCCCCAGAGAAATAAAGACTCAGAGACTATGTGAGCATATTTCAAAGTTGAAGGGTGATACCAAGTTGGGAAGGGATGTAGTGAGCCACCCAAACTGTTACAGTTGACCGGATGACCCGGATATGTACACCACACATCCTCTGGCCATTCGTGGCCAGAAGTTATAAATAAAAGGGCCTTGGACTGCTCTAGGTCATTACGCCCGCAGTACAGAGACGCTGTTGTGTCCCTGTTATAGGTGTTGCTTTCGCTTGTGTGTTAGGCCCCACCACGCTATGATCCTGTCACCAGGTGTAGGAAAGTCCCCTCTTTTTGGCATGGTTAACCCCACTTTTTACCTGACGTCACTGTGCTTAGAGTGTTTTCACTGGGATGCTGCTAATCAGGACCCCAGTGATTGTGCTCTCGCCTCCAAATATGGTTGTTTCCCTGGTAGATGGTACTTAGGTACCCAGGGCATTAGTACACCGTGGGTCCCTTATAGGCGGCAGCATGTATTATGCCACCCAAGGGAGCCCATGCAAACTGTGTCTGCAGGCCTGCCATTTGCAGCCTGCATGAAAGGTTGCATGCACTTTTTCTCTGCTGGTTACTACACCAGGTCACTGTAAGTCAACCCTTTGGTAAGCCCTATCTACCCAAAGGGCAGGGTGCAGTTCCCTGTGTGTGTGGGCACCCCTGCATGAGAAGAAGTGTGCCTACGAACTCCAGTCCCAAATCCCTGGACTTTGTAAGTGCCCGGAAACCATTTTTTCTCGGTACTGTCCTCCTGTTACATAATGGTAACTTCAAACCTGGGCATGTTTGGTATCAAACATGTTAGAATCATACCCCAGTACTGATTCCAGTATTGGCATGATTCAATGCACTCTGGGGGTTCCTTAGAGTATCCCCCAGTTCTGCTCCTACCAGGCTTCCAGGTTCTGCAGGCAGCCTGTGCTGCTGCAGCCACCTAGACACGATTCTGCCCTCCAGCTGTTTGACAAGCTCAAGCAGGGAACAGCAGAACAAATGATTTCCTGTAGGAGAGTGGTGCAACCCCCTTTCCTTTGGAAATAGGTGTTACTGGGCTGGGGAGGGGTAGCCTTCCTGCACCCCTGGTCTGCTTTGAAGGGCACATTTGGTGCCTTCCTTGCATAATCCGGTTTGCACCAGTCCAGGGACCACTGATCACCGCTCAGGTGTGAAACACACAAAGGAAAGGGGAGTGACCACTTCCCTGTCCATCTACATCCCTGGGGTGGTGCCCAGAACTCCTCCAGGTGGACACTTAGTTCTGCCATCTTGAAACCAAGATGGACAGAGGTCCCTGGGAGCATCAGGACTGGGGAGTTCAGGTAGCTGATGTCAGAGACCCCTTCTGATAGGTGATTACCCCAGAGAGTGACCAAACCACCTTTTTGGGCTATACAATGACTCCCTTGAGGGTGGGTCCCCAGATTTGTTGTGCAAGATACTGCAAAGGACTCTCTGCAAGACGTCTTCTGCTTCTGGCCTCTGAAACCGTTGCTGGGCTATGCAGGAACCAAACAAGACTGCACCGCCTGAGAAGACTTCTCTTTGCAGGATTGTTTCCACGGTTCCTGTCAGCATTCTGCAAAATCTCCACAGCTGTGCATCCTCTGGGATTGGCAAGGCTTCAGCTGCTCCAAGACGCAAGAAGGAATCTCCATCGGAGTGAAGGAGACATTCATCTGCACCCGCAGGCACCGAGAGCAACAACGTCTGGCTGGCGGGATCTTCTGTCCTCCAGATCTGTGAAAATTCTCCAACACAGGTGGTGGTTCTGAGGGATAATCTGGGTCCTCTCTGCCTTTTATCCAAGGTGGGAGACGGGGAGCTCTTGCCTCTGCCACTGGGACAGGACCCCTGTGCACCACGGCTGCTGCTCTAACCAAGGCTTGTTGACTCCTGCTCCAAGGGATCTTCAGGCTCCAAGTAGCGCCCACCCCAGCATGCCATCTCTGCAAGGACAGTTTCTCTCTGCAGCTTCAGTGACGTGGGACTCCTTTTCAGATGTGCTGACTGGGCCTCACTGCGACTTACTGTGCCGTCCGTAGTAGGTTGCTTATTGGGGTTCCAACTGCTTCTTCTGGTTCTCCTGCATCCTGAGGGTCAGCATGGAGTCCCCTTCAAGGGTCGAGTCCCCAGGACCTTCCTGGTCCTCCACAGCCCTGGAAAAACTCCAACAGCTCCTTTTGCATTTGCCTGTGCTTGTTGGTGGTCCTCCTGACCACTGACCCATTTACAATTCAGGGACCATCGAGGGACAGCTTGTAGGTGACTTCAAGTACTCATCTGCAGCTCCTTGACCTCACAGCTGGACTTCATCCATCACCGTTGACCCGGATCTTCAGCTACAGAAGGGTGGGCATTGGATCCTGACCCACCGGGACATTCCTACATGGACTGGACTCTGTTCCCTTCTTTTGCAGGTCCTCCTCACCCGGAATCTGCCTTTGAGAATTAGGGATGATTTCTGATGGATGAGAAATAGGGATGATGGATAAGAAGCAGGGATGGGGAGTGAGGAATGAGGATGTCCTAAAATGGATGCTGTACAAGGGGCAGCCAAGCTGCGTTCACATTTATGGTAACTCTCGGCCACAAGGCCATGAATGTGCACACATCAGTTTACAAGAAATCATTCTGTGGAAAAGCAAACATCTCATAGGAAAGCACAGCATAACGGTATCATGACCTTTGTAGGACACTAGTCAAGTTGACAGGCGACAAACTTTTACAGTCTGCTGTGCACCTGCGCCATATGAATTTACTTTCATAGCTTCTGTAGGAATTTGGTGAGTATCCTATAAAATCCTGGTGCAAGCTTACACTACTTTTTTACATAGAGTTCTTAGGCCCAGATTTAAGAGGGCCTAGTGCCTCCTTGCGCCACATTAGCATAATTTGTTATGATGCTAATGTGGCCCAACTAGGCCAAATTTGTTGCACCACATTTACAAAGTAGTGCAATGCATGCATTGTGCCATGCTGTAACCCCTTGCGCCACATTATGCCTGCCCTGCGTACTCTGCAGGATTAGCATCAACATTTGAGTGCTAATCATGCAGAGTACATCAATAGCGTTAAAATGTTTTACGCTATTGCCCCTACCCTTCACCATGGTGCACAGTAAATTAAATATGGCGCACACATGGTGGCGGTAGGGGGGTGCTAAGGGGCGCAAGAAAAGTGGGGCTGCATTCGATACCTTCAGGCCTTAGTTTCTCAGTTTTTCTTGTCAGAAGTCACATAGGAAGCAATATGAAGAACTGTACAGATGATGGGTAATTTGAACTCTTTATTTAACATGTTATGTTGCAGGGTTTTCATAGTGCACTCTGTAGGCGTATCCACTATATCTCTAACAGATTAACAGTGGATGCGATCTGCACAGGAGCTTCAACAAGGAGTAAACACACATGTGATGCCCGGTAGATGCAACCCATGTCCACACAATCCTCTATGTTTTTAGTAGCACAAATAAGAGGTGCTACTTTGTGCCGCCATGGAACTGTGTTTCACTTGAGGGGTTTGTTCTGTGTGAGAGTGAAGTTACTTACCTTCAGTAACTCTCTGGTAGAGACTCTATCTAACCAGGGGCATACTGGAGGCCCCTCAGCCCTTGCGGTGCAGGGTGCCCCAACTTTCTAAGGGCCCCCAACTGTCCAATGGGAGCCCACTCGGCCCAAGGCTCATGAATATCTGAGAGAATTTGGAGACTGGTAGGGGGCCATCACATTTTGCAGGGATGCTCCATTATTTTACGTTATGCCACATCTCACCATAGAGTTCTCAACATTTGAATATTCACCAGCCACCAGACTGGATCCGTAAACCTTTTGAGCAGTACCCCTGTCCGTTGGTAGGTGGCACCGTGCGGCTCTGTGCTGACATCATTCCACTCCAGATATGACATGCAGAGCCAATGTAGGCGTCACTCCTGCATATGGACATCAGTTGTTTTCGAGGCTGACTGTGAACCGAGACACAGAGCCCTAACAGCAAATTGGCTATGACAAGTGTGCAGATTTCTAGACTGGGGATCTTATTAATGGGTAGAGCCACAGACCTTAGAAGGTGGGTGGTGTAGGAGGCTGGCCTGGCTTTTAGTGGGTACCAGAGGTACTTGCACCTTGCACCAGGTCCAGTTATCCCTTATTAGTGTAGAAGAGGTGTTTCTAGCAGCTTAGACTGATAGAAGGTATAGAAGCTATGGCAAAGCAGCTTAGGCTGAACTAGGAGACATGCAAAGCTCCTACTATACCACTTATATCATATGCACAATATCATAAGAAAACACAATACACAGAGTTACTAAAAATAAAGGTACTTTATTTTTATGACAATATGCCACAAGTATCTCAGTGAGTACCCTCAGTAAGAAGGTTAGTACTATACACAAGTTATATATACACAAACCAAAATTAGGTAAGTAAGAGCAAGAAAAGTAATGCAAACAGTGTAGAATTTCAATAGGTTGCAATAGGCAAGCTTAGGCATAGGGGCAACACAAACCATATACTCCAAAAGTGGAATGCGACTCACAATTGGACCCCAGACCTATGTGAGCTTGTAGAGCGTCGCTGGGACTGTAAGAAAACAGTGAGGGTTAGAAAAATACCCCACCCCAAGACCCTGAAAAGTAGGAGTAAAGTACACCTACTACCCCCAGAAAGCACAATAGTCGTGATAGGGGAATTCTGCAGGAAGAACAAACACCAGCAGTGCGCTGACAACGGATTTCCAGACCTGAGTACCTGTAAGACAAGGGGACCAAGTCCAATAGTCGCGACAGTGTCCAGGGGGGGCAGGAGCCCAGGAAACCCCGGATGAAAGTGCAAGGAAGCTGCCTCCCGTTGGAAGAAGCTTAGAGTTCTGCAAGAAAGAAGAGGACTATGAACTTCTCCTTTGGAAGACTGATGTCCCACGTCGCGATGAAGCTTGCAGAGGTGTTCCCACGCAGAAATATCGCAAACAAGCCTTGCTAGTCGCAAGGGTCGTGGTAGAGGTTTTTGGGCGCTGCTGAGGACCAGGATGTCGCCTTTTGGAAGAGGAGAGAGAGGGGGCGCTCAGAAACTCAGAGAGCCCTCTCAGAAGCAGGCAGCACCTGCAGAACTACCCCAACAGGCACTTAGAAGAAGAATGAACCAGAGTCCACGCGAAGTTACAAAAGGGAGTCCCACGACGTCGGAGGACAACTCAGAAGGTTGTGAACTGCAGGTTGGAGTGCTGGGGACCCAGGCTAGGCTGTGCACAAAGGAAATCCTGGAAGAGTGCACAGGAGCCGGAGCAGCTGCAAATCACGCAGTACACAGCTTTGCAGTCTAGCATGGGGAGGCAAGGACTTACCTCCACCAAACTTGGACTGAAGAGTCACTGGACTGTGGAAGTCATTTGGACAGAGTTGCTGTGTTCCAGGGACCACGCTCATCAGGATGAGAGGGGACCCAGAGGACCAGTGTTCCAGTCTTTTGGTGCCTGCGGAGCTTCTGGTGCAGGGTGAAGGCAGGCTACCCCCAGAGCATGCACCACCTGGAAACAGTTGAGAAAGCCGGCAGGATTAGGCGCTACAATGTTGCTTTTAGTCGTCTTGCTAGTTTGTTGCAGTTTTGCAGGCGTCCTGGAGCAGTCAGCGGTCGATCCTTTGGTAGAAGGTGAAGAGGGAGATGCAGAGGAACTCTGGTGAGCTCCTGCATTCATTATCTGAAGAATTCCCCAAAGCAGAGACTCTAAATAGCCAGAAAATTAGGTTTGGCTATCAAGTTAGGAGGATTGGCTACCAAGAGAGGTAAGAGCCTATCAGAAGGAGCCTCTGACGTCACCTGCTGGCACTGGCCACTCAGAGCAGTCCAGTGTGCCCCCAACACCTCTGTTTCCAAGACGGCAGAGGTCTGGGACACACTGGAGGAGCTCTGTGCACCTCCTCTGGGAGATAATGGTCAGGGGAGTGGTCACTCCCCTTTCCTTTGTCCAGTTTCGCGCCAGAGCAGGGCTGGGGGATCACTGAACCGGTGTAGACTGGCTTATGCAGAGATGGGCACCATCTGTACCCATCAAAGCATTTCCAGAGGCTGGGGGAGGCTACTCCTCCCAACCCCTTCACACCTATTTCCAAAGGGAGAGGGTGTAACACCCTCTCTCAGAGGAAATCCTTTGTTCTGCCTTCCTGGGCCAGGGCTGCCTGGACCCCAGGAGGGCAGAAACCTGTCTGAGGGGTTGGCAGCAGCAGCAGCTGCAGTGGAGACCCCGGAAAGGCAGTTTGGCAGTACCCGGGTTCTGTGCTAGTGACCCGGGGGATCATGGAATTGTCCCCCTAATACCAGAATGGTATTGGGGGGACAATTCCATGATCTTAGACATGTTAAATGGCCATGTTCGGAGTTACGATTGTGACGCTATAGCTAGGTAGTGACCTATGTATAGTGCACACGTGTAATGGTGTCCCCGCATTCACAAAGTCCGAGGAATTTGCCCTGAACAATGTGGGGGCACCTTGGCTAGTGCCAGGCTGCCCACACACTAAGTAACTTTGCACCCAACCTTCACCAGGTGAAGGTTAGACATATAGGTGACTTATAAGTTACTTGTGTGCAGTGGTAAATGGCTGTGAAATAACGTGGACGTTATTTCACGCAGGCTGCATTGGCAGGCCTGTGTAAGAATTGTCAGTGCTCCCTATGGGTGGCAAAAGAAATGCTGCAGCCCATAGGAATTTCCTGGAACCCCAATACCCTGGGTACCTCAGTACCATATACAAGGGAATTAAATGGGTGTACCAGTATGTCAATGTGAATTGGTAAATTTAGTCCCTAGCCTGTAGTGACAAATTTGGAAAGCAGAGAGAGCATAACCACTGAGGTTCGGGTTAGCAGAGCCTCAGTGAGACAGTTAGTCACCACACAGGGAACACATACAGGGCACATACTATGAGCACTGGGGCCCTGCCTGGAAGGGTCCCAGTGACACATGGACTAAAACAACATACATACAGTGAAATATGGGGGTAACATGCCAGGCAAAATGGTACTTTCCTACAGGTGGGTCCGTGAGGAATCTACAGTTAGATAGTGTCTATCAGGAAGAGGGTTACCGAAGGTAAGTAACTAGTTCTTCTGATAGGGACTTCTAACCACAGACACCTCACCTTTTAAATAGATATCAGAACAGTATAAATTAAGAGGAATATATGTGAATTGGCTGAAACCAAAATGTCTTGAGGACAAAGCAGGTAAAATGCCCCTTGTGGCAAACCAAGATGTCCATACAGTTGTGCTCCATGAAAGTATGGCGAGACACTCAGATAGCTGCTTAGCAGGTGTCCAGGACAGGAAATCTGCATGTCAACGCAGTGGTTTTTAGCTTTGGCCCATGTGGAATCAGCTCACAGACCTTCTGGAGGCTGCATTTTGGCCAGTGCATAGCAGCTCTTGCTGTAGAGTACAATCCAATAGAGGATGGTCCTCTTCTGCACAGACTTGCCTTTCTGGCCACAGTGATCCCACAGAGAGCTGATCATCCAGTCAGTCTTCTTTGTTATGATTAATGTAAAAATTCAGTGCTCTTTCAGGGGTTCAAGCGAAGGAGTTGCTCCTCCTTAGAGGGCTGGGGCAGATCACTGAATACAGGTATGTTGATGATTTGGTAAAAGTGGAATGGCATCACAACTTTAGGCAAGAAGGTGGCATACAGGGCACTGACACTACCTGCACCGACATTGCAATGAGGGGCACTGTCTTGAGGGTAGTGGGCCCCAAAGGACAGCTGTGGAGCAGCTCACGTAGTGTACACATCAAATATGTGAGGATCAAAATAAGATCTCACTGTGGCATGATGAAAGAAGAGAGAGGAAAAAGTGTTGATGATCTTTTAAAAAATGCATCACAAAGAGGGCTGGTCTGGCAATAGGAAAAAAGGGCGAAAGGTACCCTTTAACTGTGCCCAAAGCAAAGCCTTACTGGGTGAGAGACAAAACAAATAACAGAACATCAGATGGAGGGGGTCAATCTGGCATGTGTCACATCAAACTATACATTTGTCTCAATGACAAGAGTATGCAGCTGTTGTTGAGGGACATCTGGCTTCCAAGATGCATCAACCCTCTCCACAGGAAGGTCTCAGGTGTTCACCTATCATAACTCAATCTCCATGCATGAAGGTGGGGATTGCAAAGGAGCAGAAACTGAAACCTTCCCCATTCCTGCAACAGCAGGTCCTCGAGGGGGCTGGCTGATTGGAGGAGACCGAGAATTCTAAATGCCATAATCTCTGCGCCCAATACAGAGCTACTAGGACGATTTGGCCTCAATGGGTCCTCATCTGCTTCAGAGCTTGGGGCAGAAGAATTATCAGTGGGAAGGCATACAGGAGTTCTGAGTTCCACTCAGAACTCAGGGCTCCTATGCCTTGTGTCCAGCGAAGGGACGCATCGGTCACCACTGTCAACTCTGTGTGGAGTATGGAGAGGGATCTGCCGCTGACGCACTCATGGTCCAGTAACCACCTCTACTGATTTTTTGCAGTTTCCTCCAAAATATGGACGTGGTCGGAGAAGTCCCCTTGATGTTGGGCTCACTGACACTTCAGATTACCACTGCAGAGCTGCATATGCCATCTGGTGTGCTTTACCAGCAGGATGCAGTAGGCCATCAGTCACTACAGCCTCACTGGAATCCAGGACAGAGGCTGAAAGATTGGGATCATGGCCTGAACGTCCTGGACTCTCTTTCTGGTGAAAAGGCACAAAACTGAACAGTGTGCAGAATGGCTCAGATGAAGGGCAGTGTCTGAGAAGGAGCCCTGTCAAAGGGCACATTCATGAGGGATGATTGGAAATCACCTGAAAACCCCATTTGCAGCAGCCAGGCATGATGGTGAATGGCGATGCTGAAGCGAATGGCTTGAGGAATGGAATTGTTGGTATCCAAGACAAACAACTTGTAAACATGGCTAAGTAATGGTTATCCTGTCTGGCTTGGGTCAAGATAGGTTTGAGATCTTCCAGGACACCTAGGAGGACATGAGCCACTGAATCCCAAAGAGCATGGGAATAGCAGCCCAGCAGGCAACTGTCAATCACCTGAGCTGGTGGATGAAAATACACACTGCTCAAAGGTCTCTATGTGCTTGGACTCCCTATCGGGGTACTAGTGTGAAGGAATTCAGGTGCATCCAACCGCTAGATGTCTGCACCACTAAACTTTCAGGGCAGGTATGCTGAGAAAAAAATTCAGGGTTGCCCAGAGCACGGTGGTGGTGTCTCACAATTTGGTGATTGACTGGGCGTTCCAGAGTAGGGTTTGGCCCAGGCCCCTAAGTGAGTATCTGTAAGTGCCTCATTGAAGAAGGCTCAGTAAATGTTTGCTCTGGCTTCTGTCAAGACATTGATTTGGCATCTAAGTTGGGAAGCTAGATGCCAAGAATTTTAGCAGCACTACTCATGACCATTGTGTAAGATCCACTTTCCTCAGTGCTCGGGCCTGGGGGCTAGATGGGGCCCAATTTAGGATTAACTTCTAATGGGTCATCATACCCATTTTTCTTGTTGTATGGTTGCTCGACCTCATCCCCCGCATCGTGATCGTATCAAATCAAGAATGCAACATGTATGTTCTTCCTTGTGGAGGTGGCAAGTAAAGCTGGTGTTTACGGGAGTGTTGCACTTAATTCAGGCTCATAATGGCGCTGGCTCAGAGTCAAAGAGCCCAATGGGTACCTCATCCTCCAACATGAGAACAGAAAGAGAACAAATGGAAAGAGAGAAAATCGAGGATAAATGAACATATTTCTCCTCATTGTGCCTATGTTACGCAGGCACAGAATGTCAACATAAATCTTTGTCTACAATTCTATGTAGATAGGGTTTTGAATCCTTGACTTTGCAAAACCCAAAGATATGCAAGCCTTTGTAAATCTGGGCCTTCATCAGTGACTGCAACGGACGAGTTGTTCTGCCCAGGCCACATGTGCAAGGTGCACCCTCCCAGCAGCTGACGTTTTTCACATGGTCTGGTCATGCCCAGCGTTATCTGTCTTTTGGGGAGAGATAGGGCATGAGATCTCGGCGGTACTGGGCCGCTGAATTGACCATGGCCCTCAGTTGGCCCTACTGGATCTCCTGGAGGAAGTTGGGGGGCTGTGATTGGAAGGGCACTTCTTGGAGTAGCCACATTGGTGGCCAAAAGAGATATTGCCAGCACCTGGAAACTGGCAGAGCCCCCTTCATTGGAAGTCTGAAGGAAAAGGGAGGAATGGTGTGCTCACCAGGAAAAGTCGATCTGTGAGGCACGGGGATGCACCCGAAAACATAAGAGATGGGGTGGGTGGTGGGCGTATCGTGGTGTAATGATGTTGATGTTTACAGATACATATGCCATGTTCCAAAATCCAATACACACTGTGATGCTGTCAATCGATTGTTGGTGGATGATGCTACTACTTGTTAAAACTAATAAAATGTGGTTATTAAAACAAATCTGGACCTTCATGCCTATGCATCATTCAGGTTAACCTGGTAAGGGAATCCATTGCAGGATTGGCTACCTAGGTTAAGGATCAGTGTGTGGGTACAGCATATGACCAATAAACGTAAAGCAAGAAAAATTGTGAGTCACGGAGTGGTGGTGAAGTTGGGTCACAACGTATGATGATCCACGGGAATCGCCAGTAAGAGGCAAGGAAATTACAACTTGCAATTTTACTGCAAGTGAAACATCGCTGGGTGCGTGCGGTATTTAAACCACAAGTATGTTGTTTCTGGTGTCTATCAGTGGCATAACAAAGGCCCCTGCAGTGTAGTGGAGCTGAGCTCCAGGGGGTCCCCTCAGCACAAAACCCAGGCCTGAGAGCTCCTGAGTGAGTCCAGACGGGAGTCCCTCCATGTTCTTTGCACGGGGGCTCCTTAAGTTTCATTACGCCACTGGTGTCACTACATCTTAATCAGGTGCCAAACAGCTATGCAGCTGCCGGGTCAAGACAACATGATCCAGCCTAGTTGCCATCTTGTGCAGGAGTACATTCCATACTTTGAAAAAGTTAGAGATTGATTGCAAATTTGGCACACTTCATGACACATTTATTAGGGCCAAGTAGTGATGCATGTGTATAAACCCCATTTATAAGATTTTAAGTTAGGAGCTATGTTTGCAATAATACATCAAGCTGGGGTGGCTGAAAGAGTCACTAAAGTTATTAAGTTAGAGTCAAGTTGTATATCAAAATTGAAGCAGTAGGAGAATTTTTTTTTTTAAAGAAAAACAAACAAGAGAAACCAGGTTAAAATGGATAACTGGAGAAACAAAATAAACAGGGTACTGGTAAGGGGCCCAGATGCTACAAGTGTGACTGCAGGTATCTTCTGGTCTATAGTAATGCCTGCTCAGTGCAAAGAATAAATGTAGTGCATGTGGAGTAGTGGAAAAGGTTTGCATTTAGGAACAGTAGTTAAGTGTGTTGAGGTAGAAAATAATCCCAGTCCCAGACCCAGCTCTCCCTTTGCTGCTGCATCGCTCGCGCTCCGATCTTCTCTTTGCTTTTTTCCCTGTTTTTTAAGTTCATTCTCCTTGCTTTTCACTCCTTCTCATTGCTTTCTCCATGCGTTTCCCCACATTTGTGTGTGCCTTCTTCTTGCTTTTTTCTATTTTGTGTGCCTTCTTACTTTTTCCTAGTTTTCACAGTTTTTTCCTTGCTTTTTTCCCTCATAGAGGCTCCTGCATGCCGACCATTATTTTCCGACTCCTTCCTCATCCCACCCACCACCTCCCAGTGCCCCCCTCCTCCCAAGACCTACCTAATCAAGGTCACTGCTGGATCCCATTGAGCAGGTCCTAGGGCCAGCTTTCCAAGTGCTGCTGCTTTGCTCTTGCTCCTGTCTTCTCCTTGCTTTTCTCCCCATTTTTTGTGTGCCTTCTCCTTGCTTTTCCCTTGTTCTCACTGCTTTCTCCTTGCTTTTCCCCCATTTTTTTAGTGCTTTCTCCTTGCTTTTCCCTTGTTCTCACTGCTTTCGCCTTGCTTTTTCTCCTATTTTTTGTGTGCCTTCTCCTTGCTTTTCCCCGTTTCCGCTGCTTTCCCCTCACTTTTCCCCCATTTGTTTGAGTGCTTTCTCCTTGCTTTTTCTTCATTTTCACTGCTTTCTCCTTTCTTTTTTAACCCATTGTAGGAGGCTGGACTGGCTTGTAGTGAGTACCAAGGGGTACTTGCACCTTGCACCAGGCCCAGTTATCCCTTATTAGTGTATAGGGTGTCTAGCAGCTTAGGCTGATAGATAATGGTAGCTTAGCAGAGCAGCTTAGGCTGAACTAGGAGACGTGTGAAGCTACTACAGTACCACAAGTGTCACTTGCACAATATCATAAGAAAACACAATACACAGATATACTAAAAATAAAGGTACTTTATTTTGATGACAATATGCCAAAGTATCTCAGTGAGTACCCTCAGTATGAGGATAGCAATTATACACAAGTTATATGTACACAATACCAAAAATATGCAGTATAGTCTTAGAAAACAGTGCAAACAATGTATAGTTACAATAGGATGCAATGGGGACACATAGTGATAGGGGCAACACAAACCATATACTCCAAAAGTGGAATGCGAACCACGAATGGACCCCAAACCTATGTGACCTTGTAGAGGGTCGCTGGGACTATTAGAAAATAGTGAGAGTTAGAAAATTAGCCCTCCCCAAGACCCTGAAAAGTGAGTGCAAAGTGCACTGAAGTTCCCCAAGAGACAAAGAAGTCGTGATAGAGGAATAATGCAGGAAAGACACAAACCAACAATGCAACAACTGTGGATTTCCAATCTAGGGTACCTGTGGAACAAGGGGACTAAGTCCAAAAGTCACAAGCAAGTCGGAGATGGGCAAATGCCCAGGAAATGCCAGCTGCGGGTGCAAAGAAGCTTCTACTGGACAGAAGAAGCTGCGGTTTCTGCAGGAACGAAAAAGGCTAGAGACTTCCCCTTTGGTGGACGGATCCCTCTTGCCGTGGAAAGACGTGCAGAAGTGTTTTCCCGCCAAAAGAATGCCAACAGGCCTTGCTAGCTGCAAATCGTGCGGTTAGCGTTTTTGGATGCTGCTGTAGCCCAGGAGGGACCAGGAGGTCGCAAATTAGACCAAGAGAGAGAGGGGATGTCGAGCAAGATAAGGAGCCCTCTCAGCAGCAGGTAGCACCCGGAGAAGTGCCAGAAACAGGCACTACAAGGATGCATGAAACGGTGCTCGCCGAAGTTGCACAAAGGAGTCCCACGTCGCCGGAGACCAACTTAGAAAGTCGTGCAATGCAGGTTAGAGTGCCGTGGACCCAGGCTTGGCTGTGCACAAAGGATTTCTGCCGGAAGTGCACGGAAGCCGGAGTAGTTGCAAAAAGTCGCGGTTTCCAACAATGCAGTCTGGCGTGGGGAGGCAAGGACTTACCTCCACCAAACTTGGACTGAAGAGTCACTGGACTGTGGGAGTCACTTGGACAGAGTTGCTGGATTCGAGGGACCTCGCTCGTCGTGCTGAGAAGAGACCCAAGGGACCGGTAATGCAGCTTTTTGGTGCCTGCGGTTGCAGGGGGAAGATTCCGTCGACCCACGGGAGATTTCTTCGGAGCTTCTGGTGCAGAGAGGAGGCAGACTACCCCCACAGCATGCACAAACAGGAAAACAGTCGAGAAGGCGGCAGGATCAGCGTTACAGAGTTGCAGTAGTCGTCTTAGCTACTTTGTTGCAGTTTTGCAGCCTTCCAGCGCGGTCAGCAGTCGATTCCTTATCAGAAGGTGAAGAGAGAGATGCAGAGGAACTCTGATGAGCTCTTGCATTCGTTATCTAAAGTTTCCCCAGAGACAGAGACCCTAAATAGCCAGAAAAGAGGGTTTGGCTACCTAGGAGAGAGGATAGGCTACTAACACCTGAAGGAGCCTATCAGAAGGAGTCTCTGACGTCACCTGGTGGCACTGGCCACTCAGAGCAGTCCAGTGTGCTGGCAGCACCTCTGTTTCCAAGATGGCAGAGGTCTGGAGCACACTGGAGGAGCTCTGGACACCTCCCAGGGGAGGTGCAGGTCAGGGGAGTGGTCACTCCCCTTTCCTTTGTCCAGCTTCGCGCCAGAGCAGGGGCTAAGGGGTCCCTGAACCGGTGTAGACTGGCTTATGCAGAATTGGGCACATCTGTGCCCAAGAAAGCATTTCCAGAGGCTGGGGGAGGCTACTCCTCCCCTGCCTTCACACCATTTTCCAAAGGGAGAGGGTGTAACACCCTCTCTCAGAAGAAGTCATTTGTTCTGCCATCCTGGGACAAGCCTGGCTTGACCCCAGGGGGGCAGAAACCTGTCTGAGGGGTTGGCAGCAGCTGCAGTGAAACCCCAGGAAAGGCAGTTTGGCAGTACCAGGGTCTGTGCTACAGACCATTGGGATCATGGAATTGTGCCAACAATGCCAGGATGGCATAGAGGGGGCAATTCCATGATCTTAGACATGTTACATGGCCATATTCGGAGTTACCATTGTGAAGCTACATATAGGTAGTGACCTATATGTAGTGCAGGTGTGTAATGGTGTCCCCGCACTCACAAAGTTCAGGGAATTGGCCCTGAACAATGTGGGGGCACCTTGGCTAGTGCCAGGGTGCCCTCACACTAAGTAACTTTGCACCTAACCTTTACCAGGTAAAGGTTAGACATATAGGTGACTTATAAGTTACTTAAGTGCAGTGTAAAATGGCTGTGAAATAACGTGAACGTTATTTCACTCAGGCTGCAGTGGCAGGCCTGTGTAAGAATTGTCAGAGTTCCCTATGGGTGGCAAAAGAAATGCTGCAGCCCATAGGGATCTCCTGGAACCCTAATACCCTGGGTACCTCAGTACCATATACTAGGGAATTATAAGGGTGTTCCAGTAAGCCAATATAAATTGGTAAATTGGTCACTAGCCTGTTAGTGACAATTTGGAAAGAAATGAGAGAGCATAACCACTGAGGTTCTGATTAGCAGAGCCTCAGTGAGACAGTTAGTCACTACACAGGTAACACATTCAGGCACACTTATGAGCACTGGGGCCCTGGAGAACAGGGTCCCAGTGACACATACAACTAAAACAACATATATACAGTGAAAAATGGGGGTAACATGCCAGGCAAGATGGTACTTTCCTACACAATCCCCCCCCAAACGAAGGACAATAAGACTAGCCATGACCTGATGAGTCTTCATTGTCTAAGTGGAAATATCTGGAGAGTCCATCTGCATTGGAGTGGCTACTCCCAGGTCTATGTTCCACTGTATAGTCCATTCCCTGTAGGGATATGGACCACCTCAACAAGTTAGGATTTTCACCTTTCATTTGTTTTAGCCAAAGTAGAGGTTTGTGGTCTGTTTGAACAATGAAGTGAGTGCCAAACAGGTATGGCCTCAACTTCTTCAGAGCCCAGACCACAGCAAAGGCCTCCCTCTCTATGGCAGACCAACGCTTTTCTCTAGGGGTCAACCTCCTACTAATAAAAGCAACAGGTTGATCCTGGCCCTCAGAATTAAGTTGTGATAGGACTGCCCCTACTCCTAATTCAGATGCATCAGTTTGGACATAGAATTTTTTAGAGTAACAAGGGCTTTTCAGGACAGGTGCAGAGCACATGGCCTGCTTCAGCTCCTCAAAAGCTTTCTGACAGTTTGCTGTCCATAATACCTTTTTAGGCATCTTCTTGGAAGTGAGGTCATTAAGAGGGGCTGCAATGGAGCCATAGTTCTTAATGAACCTCCTGTAATACCCAGTGAGGCCTAGGAAGGCTCTCACCTGAGTCTGAGTAGTAGGGGGAACCCAATCAATAATTGTTTGGATTTTCCCCTGAAGTGGTGCAATCTGTTCCCCACCAACAAGGTGTCCCAGATAAACCACCTTACCCTGCCCTATCTGGCACTTTGAAGCCTTGATAGTGAGGCCTGCCTTTTGCAGGGCCTCTAAAACTTTCCATAAGTGGACCAGGTGCTCATCCCAGCTGGAGCTAAAGACAGCTATATCGTCTAGATATGCTGCACTGAAAGCTTCCAGCCCTTGCAGGACCGTGTTCACCAACCTCTGAAAAGTGGCAGGTGCATTTTTCAAACCAAAAGGCATTACAGTGAACTGGTAATGTCCTCCAATGGTTGAAAATGCAGTCTTAGGTTTAGCATCTTCTGACAATTTGATCTGCCAATACCCTGCAGTCAAGTCAAAAGTGCTTAGATACTTGGCAGATGCCAGTGTATCTATGAGCTCATCTGCCCTGGGTATAGGGTGAGCATCAGTTTTGGTTACAAGGTTGAGACCTCTATAGTCTACACAAAACCGCATTTCCTTCTTTCCATCTTTGGAATGGGGTTTTGGTACAAGTACCACAGGAGAAGCCCATGGACTTTCAGAGTGCTCAACCACTCCTAGTTCTAACATTTTCTGGACCTCTTGCTTTATGCAGTCCCTGACATGGTCAGGCTGCCTATAGATCTTACTTTTGACAGGCAAGCTGTCTCCAGTATCTATAGTGTGCTCACACCAAGAAGTGGTACCTGGCACAGTAGAGAAGAGTTCAGAGAATTGATCTAGGAGATTTATGCAATTATCTTTCTGCTCAGCAGTTAGACAATCAGCCAAAACTACACCTTCCACAAGAGCATCTTGTTCTGTGGAAGAGAAGAGATCAGGTAGAGGATCACTGTCTTCTTCCTGTCCCTCATCAGTTGCCATGAGCAGGGTGAGATCAGCCCTGTCATAGTAGGGTTTCAGGCGGTTTACATGGAGTACCCTAAGGGGACTCCTTGCAGTGCCTAAGTCAACTAAATAGGTGACTTCACCCTTTTTCTCAACAATTGTGTGGGGTCCACTCCATTTATCTTGGAGTGCTCTTGGGGCCACAGGCTCCAAGACCCACACTTTCTGCCCTGGTTGGTACTGAACCAAAACAGCCTTCTGATCATGCCATTGCTTCTGGAGCTCTTGGCTGGCCTGAAGGTTTTTACTGGCCTTTTTCATATACTCAGCAATCCTTGATCTGAGGCCAAGTACATAGTCCACAATATCCTGCTTAGGAGCTTTTAAAGGTTGTTCCCAACCCTCCTTCACAAGTGTTAGTGGACCCCTAACAGGGTGTCCAAAAAGGAGTTCAAAGGGGCTGAAGCCCACTCCTTTCTGGGGTACCTCCCTGTAGGCAAAAAGGAGGCATGGTAGAAGGATATCCCATCTCCTGCGGAGTTTTTCAGGGAGACCCATAATCATGCCTTTGAGAGTTTTGTTAAATCTCTCCACCAGTCCATTTGTTTGTGGATGATAGGGTGTTGTGAACTTATAAGTTACACCACACTCCTTCCACATGGCCTTTAAGTATGCAGACATGAAATTGCTTCCTCTGTCTGATACTACTTCCTTTGGGAAGCCCACCCTGGAAAATATTCCCAGGAGGGCCTTTGCCACTGCAGGAGCTGTAGTGGTCCTTAAAGGAATAGCTTCAGGATATCTTGTGGCATGGTCCACTACCACCAAGATGAATCTATTGCCTGAAGCAGTAGGAGGGTCAAGGGGGCCAACTATGTCAACCCCTACCCTTTCAAAGGGAACCCCAGCCACAGGCAGTGGAATAAGGGGTGCCTTTGGGGTGCCACCTGTCTTGCCACTGGCTTGACAGGTTTCACAGGACTTACAAAAATCTTTTGTGTCCTCAGACATCCTAGGCCAATGAAACAGGGGAACAAGCCTGTCCCAAGTTTTCATTTGTCCTAGATGCCCAGCTAGGGGAATGTCGTGTGCCAGAGTTAGGAGGAACTTTCTGTACTCCTGAGGAATCACTAATCTCCTGGCAGCTCCAGGTTTAGGATCCCTTTGCTCAGTGTACAAGAGATTGTCCTCCCAGTAAACTCTGTGAGAGTCACTGACATCCCCATTAGCCTGTTTGACAGCTTGCTGTCTCAGACCCTCTAATGTGGGACAGGTTTGCTGTGCCACACTCAGCTCCTCTCTGGCAGGCCCCCCTTCACCCAAAAGCTCAGCAGTATCTGCTTCCAGCTCCTCTGGTGTAGGTTCTGCACAGGGAGGGAATTCTTCTTCCTCTGAAGTTGAATCCACTGTAGAGGGAGGGATAGTAGGAAGTGGTTTGCTTCTACTAGCCCTAGCTTTAGGGAGCACTTGGTCCATTGTTCCAGGATCCAAGCTTCCCTGTCCTTTTTGCTTTTTGGCCTGAGGCCTGGTTAAAGCAAAAATATGCCCTGGAATGCCCAGCATTGCTGCATGGGCCTCCAACTCCACATCTGACCAAGCTGATGTCTCCAAATCATTTCCTAGTAGACAGTCTACAGGTAAATCTGAGGCTACCACAACTTTCTTTGGACCAGTAACCCCCCCCCCAGTTGAGATTAACAACAGCCATGGGGTGGCTAAGTGTGTTGTTGTGAGCATCGGTTACTTGGTACTGGTGACCAAGTAGGTGTTGTTCAGGGTGGACCAGTTTCTCTATGACCATAGTCACACTGGCACCAGTGTCCCTGTAGGCCTGAACCTCAACACCATTTATTAGGGGTAGCTGCCTGTACTTATCCATATTAAGGGGACAAGCAGCTAAGGTGGCTAAATCAATAGCCCCCTCAGAGACTAACACAGCCTCTGTGGCCTCCCTAACAAGGCCAACCCCAACTAAGTTACCAAAAGTGAGCCCAGCTACTCCCTTGGATTGGCTATTAGTAGGTTTGCTCCCACCACCACTGCTATTAGTAGGGACACTAGGTGTAGCAGTAGGGGTTGTAGTGGTAGGAGGCTTGGTGCTTTTCTTTGGACAACTGGAATCTGTTGCCCAATGGCCTTTTACTTTACAAAAATAGCACCATGGTTTCTTTTCCTTGTTCTGATTAAAGGAGGATTTGGACCCACCACCCCCACCAGAGTGTTTTTGTGGGCCTGATGAAGACTCATTTTTAGATTTGTCCCCACCCTTGTCTGAAGACTTACCATCCTTCTTTTTGTTGCCATCTTTGTCACCCCCTGTATGAACTTTTCTGTTCACTCTTGTTCTGACCCATTTGTCTGCCTTCTTTCCCAATTCTTGGGGAGAGGTCAGATCCGAGTCCACCAAGTACTGGTGCAACAAATCAGACACACAATTATTAAGAATATGCTCTCTCAGGATCAAGTTATACAGGCTTTCAAAGTCAGTAACCTTACTGCCATTTAACCACCCCTCCAAGGCCTTCACTGAATGGTCAATGAAATCAACCCAGTCTTGTGAAGACTCCTTTTTGGTCTCTCTGAACTTTATCCTGTATTGTTCAGTGGTTAAGCCATAACCATCCAGGAGTGCATTCTTAAGAACTTGGAAATTATTGGCATCACTTTCTTTCACAGTAAGGAGCCTATCCCTACCTTTTCCACTAAATGATAGCCATAGGATAGCAGCCCACTGCCTTTGAGGGACATCCTGTACAACACAGGCCCTCTCAAGTGCAGCAAACCACTTGTTAATGTCATCCCCCTCCTTATAAGGGGGAACTATCTTGTGCAGATTCCTGGAATCATGCTCTTTTACAGGATGACTATGGGGAATACTGCTGCTGCCACCATGGGTTTCAAAACCCAACTTCTGTCTTTCTTTCTCTAGTTCAAAAGACTGTCTATCCAAATCCAGCTGTTGCTTTTTAAGTTTCAGTCTGGTTTTTTCCACCCTCAACTTATTGAGTTCCCTCTCTAACATTCTGTCATCAGGGTTGGTGGGAGGGACATTCTTAGACACAGAAGAATGAACAGAAGGAGACCTGTCCCTTACAGAAGCCACCCTAACAGCTTGGCTAACAGAAACATCACTACCAGTGTGGTGAGAATAAATGCTTTTGCTATGATGTGGGACAACACTATTTGTATGGTGTGGCTCTTCATCATTACCAACTATGCTAGACTGTCTAGTAATGGGCAGGCTAGGGAGTTTCTTTCCTGAAACTTTTCTTGGGGTAGTCCCTGGATCAGATTGGGAACCATTTGCTACTTTTTCAACAGATGGGGCCCCTATGGCCTTATCTTGTTCTCTAAGCATATTAAGCAACAATTCCAAGGAAGGATTCTTCCCTACACTCAAACCTCTCTCTACACAGAGACTCCTTGCTCCTTTCCAGCTAAGGTGGTCATATGCAATCTTGGACAGATCAACATTTTGGCCTGTGCCAGACATTTTTTAGAGAGAGTTAAAGTGATAGAAAAAGAGAAAAAAGTTTTCAGAACTTTTAGAAAGACAGAAAAAAACTTTTTTAACTTTTTAGAAAGTTTAGATGTACTTTTCAGCACTTAGAAAAGAGTGAAAAGAGGAAATGCAAAACTTTTTAGCACTGTGTACACACACTGAACTTGTTTTGTATATTTTTCTCTTATGAAAAGTACAATGACAAGAGTGGTAAGTAGTCTCAAAGCACTTATCCCACCGCTGCACAACCAATGTAGGAGGCTGGACTGGCTTGTAGTGAGTACCAAGGGGTACTTGCACCTTGCACCAGGCCCAGTTATCCCTTATTAGTGTATAGGGTGTCTAGCAGCTTAGGCTGATAGATAATGGTAGCTTAGCAGAGCAGCTTAGGCTGAACTAGGAGACGTGTGAAGCTACTACAGTACCACAAGTGCCACTTGCACAATATCATAAGAAAACACAATACACAGATATATTAAAAATAAAGGTACTTTATTTTTATGACAATATGCCAAAGTATCTCAGTGAGTACCCTCAGTATGAGGATAGCAATTATACACAAGTTATATGTACACAATACCAAAAATATGCAGTATAGTCTTAGAAAACAGTGCAAACAATGTATAGTTACAATAGGATGCAATGGGGACACATAGGGATAGGGGCAACACAAACCATATACTCCAAAAGTGGAATGCGAACCACGAATGGACCCCAAACCTATGTGACCTTGTAGAGGGTCGCTGGGACTATTAGAAAATAGTGAGAGTTAGAAAATTAGCCCTCCCCAAGACCCTGAAAAGTGAGTGCAAAGTGCACTGAAGTTCCCCAAGAGACAAAGAAGTCGTGATAGAGGAATAATGCAGGAAAGACACAAACCAACAATGCAACAACTGTGGATTTCCAATCTAGGGTACCTGTGGAACAAGGAGACTAAGTCCAAAAGTCACAAGCAAGTCGGAGATGGGCAAATGCCCAGGAAATGCCAGCTGCGGGTGTAAAGAAGCTTCTACTGGACAGAAGAAGCTGCGGTTTGTGCAGGAACGAAAAGGGCTAGAGACTTCCCCTTTGGTGGACGGATCCCTCTCGCCGTGGAGAGTCGTGCAGAAGTGTTTTCCTGCCAAAAGAATGCCAACAAGCCTTGCTAGCTGCAAATCGTGCGGTTAGCGTTTATGGATGCTGCTGTGGCCCAGAAGGGACCAGAAGGTCGCAAATTGGACCAAGAGAGAGAGGGGACGTCGAGCAAGACAAGGAGCCCTCTCAGTAGCAGGTAGCACCCGGAGAAGTGCCAGAAACAGGCACTACGAGGATGCGTGAAACGGTGCTCGCCAAAGTTGCACAAAGGAGTCCCACGTCGCCGGAGACCAACTTAGAAAGTCGTGCAATGCAGGTTAGAGTGCTGTGGACCCAGGCTTGGCTGTGCACAAAGGATTTCCGCCGGAAGTGCACGGAAGCCAGAGTAGTTGCAAAAAGTCGCGGTTTCCAACAATGCAGTCTGGCGTGGGGAGGCAAGGACTTACCTCCACCAAACTTGGACTGAAGAGTCACTGGACTGTGGGAGTCACTTGGACAGAGTTGCTGGATTCGAGGGACCTCGCTCGTCGTGCTGAGAGAAGACCCAAGGGACCGGTAATGCAGCTTTTTGGTGCCTGCGGTTGCAGGGGGAAGATTCCGTCGACCCACGGGAGATTTCTTCGGAGCTTCTGGTGCTGAGAGGAGGCAGACTACCCCCACAGCATGCACAAACAGGAAAACAGTCGAGAAGGCGGCAGGATCAGAGTTACAGAGTTGCAGTAGTCGTCTTAGCTACTTTGTTGCAGTTTTGCAGGCTTCCAGCGCGGTCAGCAGTCGATTCCTTATCAGAAGGTGAAGAGAGAGATGCAGAGGAACTCTGATGAGCTCTTGCATTCGTTATCTAAAGTTTCCCCAGAGACAGAGACCCTAAATAGCCAGAATAGAGGGTTTGGCTACCTAGGAGAGAGGATAGGCTACTAACACCTGAAGGAGCCTATCAGAAGGAGTCTCTGACGTCACCTGGTGGCACTGGCCACTCAGAGCAGTCCAGTGTGCTGGCAGCACCTCTGTTTCCAAGATGGCAGAGGTCTGGAGCACACTGAAGGAGCTCTAGACACCTCCCAGGGGAGGTGCAGGTCAGGGGAGTGGTCACTCCCCTTTCCTTTGTCCAGTTTCGCGCCAGAGCAGGGGCTAAGGGGTCCCTGAACCGGTGTAGACTGGCTTATGCAGAATTGGGCACATCTGTGCCCAAGAAAGCATTTCCAGAGGCTGGGGGAGGCTACTCCTCCCCTGCCTTCACACCATTTTCCAAAGGGAGAGGGTGTAACACCCTCTCTCAGAGGAAGTCCTTTGTTCTGCCATCCTGGGACAAGCCTGGCTTGACCCCAGGGGGGCAGAAACCTGTCTGAGGGGTTGGCAGCAGCAGCAGCTGCAGTGAAACCCCAGGAAAGGCAGTTTGGCAGTACCAGGGTCTGTGCTACAGACCACTGGGATCATGGAATTGTGCCAACAATGCCAGGATGGCATAGAGGGGACAATTCCATGATCTTAGACATGTTACATGGCCATATTCGGAGTTACCATTGTGAAGCTACATATAGGTAGTGACCTATATGTAGTGCACGCGTGTAATGGTGTCCCCGCACTCACAAAGTTCAGGGAATTGGCCCTGAACAATGTGGGGGCACCTTGGCTAGTGCCAGGGTGCCCTCACACTAAGTAACTTTGCACCTAACCTTTACCAGGTAAAGAATAGACATATAGGTGACTTATAAGTTACTTAAGTGCAGTGTAAAATGGCTGTGAAATAACGTGGACGTTATTTCACTCAGGCTGCAGTGGCAGGCCTGTGTAAGAATTGTCAGAGCTCCCTATGGGTGGCAAAAGAAATGCTGCAGCCCATAGGGATCTCCTGGAACCCCAATACCCTGGGTACCTCAGTACCATATACTAGGGAATTATAAGGGTGTTCCAGTAAGCCAATATAAATTGGTAAATTGGTCACTAGCCTGTTAGTGACAATTTGAAAAGAAATGAGAGAGCATAACCACTGAGGTTCTGATTAGCAGAGCCTCAGTGAGACAGTTAGTCACTACACAGGTAACACATTCAGGCACACTTATGAGCACTGGGGCCCTGGAGAACAGGGTCCCAGTGACACATACAACTAAAACAACATATATACAGTGAAAAATGGGGGTAACATGCCAGGCAAGATGGTACTTTCCTACACCCATTTATTGTCCAGCCTCCCCATGCAACTCCAGACCATCACCTCACTTCTGAAATTCTGAAGGACTCCCAAGACCTGAAGGTTCGAATGAGCCTCTAGGACCTGCAAGCACCTGGATGCCATGTCAGGTGATCAGTCACACTTTACAAACCATAAATGATTCAGATAGTCCATACTCTAGTGAGAAAGAGCAATCCCTGGACTGTTTTACAGTTAAGAGATGTTGTTATGTGAGGCTCGTGGAGAACTAGGTGACATCTATGGAATGGAGCAAGCATTCCATGGAGGTCAGCAGATTCCAGGACAGGGAGTTTGACCCATTGGAGTGGGGAGGGGACATACCTTTGTTTTCTGGGGTCAGATGATAAAATAAAAATATAAAAAATACTTACCTGAGTACAACCATACCAGTGTAGACCGATTCACGCCCGGAGATATTATTTTTAACACAAGTGAAAAAGATGTGAGAAAAAAGAAATTATTATTCAATAGGACCATTGGAGATACTAGTATTCAGTTAGTCCTGATTGACATTCCTCTTACACCATCTTTGGGGATGAGGTGTAGAAAAGAGCATTTTTCAATGAAACAGGATGTAAATTATTTGAGTTTGATATTAACCCGTGGGTGGGAGGGGGCACAGTGGTGAATCAATAGAAATGCCTGTCTACAGTAGCTTAGCCTTCAGGTTTAAACACATGAACACCCTATTGGTAAGTTACTTTTCCCTAAGAAAGGACAGTCAGTGTTAGACCAGAACAAATATGCCCATAATGCTGGATAGGAATTGAGGTGAACAGTGTTAATTGTAGATGAAGAACAAAATATGGGTAGGTGTATGTTAACATTTTCAAAGGTGTTCTGTGGAGACAGAGGGAGGTGTAGTATCCTGTGTATCACAATTCCCAGTATGCCTGAGCTTGTGTCAATAACGCTGAGTGTGAATAATGTAATGATGGTGTGTAGCGTGGAGTCGAGTGGGAGCTGGGAGATAGAGACGGTCGGAGGGAGGATGAAGTGACAAAAGGATCTACCAGGGACCATAATATGGAAAGTGCCCCAGGGCACTAATGATAAAGTAGAGAAAATGTTGGCACTTAAATTAATAGAATAGAACCTTCCACTAGTAACTGGATCTCGCCTTTTATTCTGATACCAAAATATAATGGATCAATAAGATTTGGTATAGATTCTAGGAAGGTTAGCCACATCTCATAATTCAATACTTTTCCACTATCCCGAACGGTCAAGCTAATCGAACAACTAGGTGTCGCCCAATATCTTACCAATGTATTTTCACACTCGATCTAATAAAGAATGTTGGCAGATCCCCTTTAATAAGAAGGACACAGTGTAAACAGCTTTCTCCTCTCCCATGGAATTGTACCAACTAACCACACTTCTCTTGGGCTATCATGGAGCTCCAGCAACATTTCAAGGTCACATGATCTTGCTTTTCGCTAATCATCAGCAATATGCTGATGCCTATCTATCTGGCTGCTGACTTTGGAACTGTGGAAGCAGGTCTGGAAGTACTGTAGGCTCCTGAGGAGGTGGACAGAGGAGACCATTGAGTGAAGAAGGGCAGGAGTGTCTGCTTGGACGAGTTTTGTTTATCTTGCTCGCATTTCTGTCGGGGTAGGAAATGTCCAAAATAACACATACGGCACACACCAACAAGCCTAAGTCTTCTGCGACAGCTCCAATTCAGAAGGAGCAAGACAGCCAATTAATACACAGCTTTTTCAACCGTCAAATGGAAAGGTGGAATCAGAAGCCCCCCCAAAAAGGTACAACTAGGTTTTTTATTTTAAAAAAAACGACAATGTATTCCTGTTTTCTTATGTCCTGAAGAGGCTTGAAAACAATTGCAGCCGAAAAGCATTGACAGACAGAGATCCTTGAGGAGAAATTAAAATTTGTAAATTGGACAAAAAAGAAAAAAAGATGAGTCCACAAGAATGAATCAGAATGGCATAATAGCCAATTGTGCTGGACACTTGCATTTACTACCTCAAAGGAGATGGCTGCTTTGTGAAAATTATATACAGCAGTTTACTTGAAACAATGGGGAAAATTCTTTCCTTTGATACCTGTTTTTAAACATGAGACTTTATTTTGTGTTTATGTTGTATTATGTGATGTAGTGATATTGAACAAGTGCCGAAAACTTGAGGTGTATATACTAAATTCGTATATGTGAATATAGGGGTAATAGATATTTGTATAAGAGTATTCTATAATAAATATAGTGTAAAGAAATACAGTACACTCAGGTGATCAATTCATGTGTCACTTTTGAAAATAATGAGGAGATATTTCTCCCGACTACATATGTATTTCGGTGTTGGTTTGATTTCCAGTCCACATGTAGTGGGGTTATATGGACTGGCCCCTTTTGGTTGTATGTATAGATGCCTAGAGGCACAGGCATTTATTTTTACATGTATGTATATGTCTTGTAGTGTGTGTAGTTGTAGGAGGCTGGCGTGCTTTGCAGTGGGTACCTAGGGTACTTACACATTATACCAGGTCCAGCTTTCCCTTATTAGTGAAATGTAGACAGTGTCTAGAAGCCAGGCTGTCTAGAGGTAGCTGTGGGTGAGCAGCCAAGGCTTATCTAGGAGACATGCAAAGCTCATGGAATACCACTGTAGTCACACTTAGTACTTACTCACATGAAAGAAACACTCAGTGTTACAAAAATAAAGGCACTTTATTTTGGTGACACAAATACCAAAAATACTATAGAGACTATACTCCCTTAGGAGGTAAGTAATACACAAATGTCATACACTAGTATGCAGAAATAGGCATAAGAACAGTTAGAAAACAGTGCAATTAGTAAAATCACAATAGTTAGAAATGGGCCTAGGTGGAGCACAAACCGTATACTAAGAAAGTGGAATGCGAAATTCGGTCCCCCAACTAGGCAAGTGTGGTGTGTAGAGGGGTGCTGGGAGTACTAGGAAAGCCCAAAGGTAAGTACCACAACCCACCGCAGAGACCAGGAAAAAAGGAGTAAATCACAGTTAGTTTCCCAGAACACACACAGAGAAGTAAAGAAGAACATTACAAAACCCAGAAGAGACTGCAAGACACCAACAGTGGATTCCTGGACAAGAAGACCTGTGGAAAAAGGAGACCAAGAAGCACAGAAGACTCCAGATAGGGCAGGAGCCCCTACCTACCAGGATGAAGGTGCAAGTAGTGAACCACAGGTGAGGAAGAAGAGTCAGCACTACACCCCAGAAGACAAAGTCGGGTTCCTGGAGGGTGCAAGTGATGTCCCACGTCAGATGTAGGATTGCAGTCGGGTTTGTGTTGTCGGAGTCCACCAACAAGCCTTGGCACACGCAAAGCTTGCGGTTAGCAAAAAGTGGCACTCTACCCAGTAGGGAGAGTCAGAGGGGGCCCTCAGCAACAAAGAGAGCCCACAGAAGACCAGGCAGCGCTCACCCAAGTCCCACAGGATGGGGACACGAAAGTTGCAGAAGAGGCCCACACAGCACTACGAGAAAGGCTCCCATGCCGTCGGAGAACAAACCAGGGAGCTGTGCATCACAGGACAGAGTGGGGGGGCTGGAACTTCAAGATGCATGAAGTTCTTGGAGGAAGGATGCCAACAAGCCTTGGTAGCTGCAAATGACGCTGTCCATGGGGGTGCTGTCCTGCTTGGGGAGGCAAGGGTTTATCTCCACCAAAGTCGGACAGTTGGAAAAGAGGACCAACAGGACCACTTCAGTCCACCACCCATGATGCAGGATCCATGCAGCTCAGCAGGAGAGGGGATCCACGCAGCCGGTCGTCATCGCAGGTGGTGCCTGCAGAAGCACGGGAGTGACTCCTTCACCCCAAGGGATATTCCTGCGCTCTTCTGAGGCAGGCTGAAGACAGGCTGTCCTCAGAGGATGCACGACCGGTGAAATGTTGCAGTTGCTGGAAGGAGCCGGAGTTACAATGTTGCAGAAGGCATATTGCTTCTTTATTGTAGCTTGTGGGGTCCTGAAGAGTCCAGATGCAGTTTCTTCGGTCAAATGTCGAAGTGGAGGGTGCAGAGGATTCCTGCTGGAGTCTTGCAATCTGAATATGAGGAACCACTCAAAGAAGAGACCCTAAATAGCCCTGAAAGGGGGATTGGTCACCTAGCTGAGTGACCACCTATCAGGAGGAGGCTTTGACGTCACATGCTGTCACTGGCCACTCAGATGCTCCTAGAGTTCCCTGCCAACCGTGAATCCAAGATGTCAAAATCCAGGGACCCTCTGGTGGAGCTCTGAGCCCCACCCAGGGGGTGGTGATGGACAGGAGAGTGGTCATTCCCCTTTCCTTTGTCCAGTTTTGCACCAGAGCAGGGGCTGGGGGTCCCTGAACCGGTGTAGACTGGTTTATGGAAGGAGGGCACCAAATGTGCCCTTCCAAGGATTTCCAGTGGCTTGGAGAGGCTACCCCTACCTATTTCCAAAGGGAGAGGGTGTAACACCCCTCTCCCAAAGGAAATCCTTTGTTTTGCCTTCCTGGGCTCGAGCTTTTCAATCAACGGGAGGGGAGAACCCTGTCTGGGAGGTGGCAGAAGTTTGGGCTGCCTGGAAAGCCTCAGAAGGCTGAAATGGCAATACTGGGGGCCCTCTAAGGAGCCCCCAGAGTGCATAGAATCATACAACCAATGCTTGCAAAAGATTTGGGGTATGATTCCAACATGTTTGATACCAAACATGCCTATGTTCGAAGTTACCATTATGTAGCTGGACATAGGTAGTGACCTATGTTCAGTACATGCGTAAAATTCATCCCTGCACTCATAAAATCCGGGAAAATGGGCCTAGAGTTCGTGGGGCACCTCTGCTAGTGCAGGGTGTCCTCACACACAGGTACTTTGCACCTTGCCATCTGGGCTAGAAGACCTACCAGAGGGGTGACTTATAAGTGACTTGGTGTAATGAAAAATGGCAGTGAAAGGGTGCTTACACCTTTTCACGCAGGCTGCAATGGCAGTCCTGCAGGAGCCTTTGCATGGGCTCCCTATGGGTGGCAAAGTATATGCTGCAGCCCATAGTGATCTACTGGAACCCCAATGCCCTGGGCTTCTAGGTACCATATACTAGGGACTTATAACGGGGCACCAGTGTCCCAAATGTGGGTGAAATACAGTGATAACAGTAACTAACAACTAACATTAAGGGAGAGAGCATAACTACTGGGGTCCTGGTAAGCAGGATCCCAGTAGACACAGTCAAATACACTGACAAAGAGGCCAAAAGTGGGGGTAACCAAGCTAGAAAGAGGCTACTTTCCTACAGTAGTGTTTAGTGTACATAATTTGTGTTCAGTCTTTTGTGTGTTGCCATGGATTTACAGTTTGATCACCAAGTTATTTAGAAGTGTACACTGTATACATCCTGGCAGTCAATTGTTTATTGCCACATGGGGTATTGACACAACGTGGTGCTTGTGCAACAGTTTTATATCTCCACTGCATGAGTTGAGGTATGTTTTAGACTGACTATTCTCTCCCATTATATGTTACCAGGTACATAATTCCTTTTACCAAGTATGTGGAACTTTTACTATAGCATGCAGTGGGGGGGGTGGGGGAGGGGGGTAGAGAGAGAGAGAGAGAAAAATTTACTGGTTATAGTCATCTCATTTATCTATAACTCGTGCTCTTCAGTAACTACTACTCACCCCAAGAGTATGGGGTCCCTAGGGGAAAAATCAGCCCTGGGCAGCGAATCTCAATACAATATGATGCACCCTAGCTAAATGAGTTTTGAGGTCGTCATCTGTGAGAAAGATGTCATCTACGTAGGACCACACCTCGGAATCTATATTATGCAATATTGATGTCACACAGGCAGAAAACAATCCTGGACTGTTCTTATACCCTTGGGGCAAACAGCAACATTTTGTTTGAGAGCAAAGCACTGTGAAGGCACTTATATCCCTGCTTTCAGGCGCTAGAATTTGGTAGAAAAAAAACAGTGGAAATATCCAAGGTTGTTTTGTATTTTTTGTGCACTGTGTTCATTAGTGCTGTATAATGTGAATTTTGTATTGCAAAAGTGCATGTCTTACTGTTTAAGTGTCTGTAGTCTAAGATTATTCTGTATGAGTGATCTGGTTGTACGACAAGAAACAATGAGATGTTCATTGCAGAGGCTCAAGGTTCAATTACTTCCTGGTACTCATGTTGAGTAGTTCTGTCAACAGTGCTTTTGCCTCAAGTTTATTTGGTTACTGACGTTGTATTTGTGGAGTGGATCTTATTGAAATAACGTGGTAGGGGGAATCCCTGTCCCACCGCACGTGGCTGTGGTACAGTGCAGGAGCCTGCAGCAAAGCCCAATCTGCAGCTTAAGCTTCTATTACTGGAACTGGAACAAGGACTGAGAAAGAAGGCAAAATGACATCTTACCCATGTGGGAGCGTACGGACAAAGTCAGGTAACCAATCCTTTTCCACCAATAATATGTCATAATTTAGTGTTTCTCCAGAAGGTCACTTTAATGGTTCGATCAATGTCTCCCTCAATCTGAATTCGTAATTTATAGACTAAGTTAGGAAGAGAGACGCACCTGTCCATTGTTTCAACTTCAATGAAGTTCTTAGTTGCAGTCACATCCAGAAGATCTAGAAGGTTCTGGCGAACTATCATGACCTCCTCCACGCTGTTTAGCAGAGTCACTACCCACATCCTGTTCTTCAGTAGTGTTCTCAATATGTGTGGCATATTATGCCAAAATTGCTGCAACCTTTTTCTTTTTAAATTGTTTTTTTTTGTTGTGGAAGTTTCTCTTTGTTTTTCACCAAAGACTCTGATGAGTATTGTGACTCCTTTCTTGGTTTCACGTACTCAATTAGGTGGTCTGACTGCCCCCTCTCTTACTTTGTTTGTTGGGTGAGTCCTGGAAGGAACAAGATGGGCGAGCATCAGTATACTGATATTTGTCAGGAGTTTTAAAGTTTCCCTATTTCTAAGGTTATACCTTTTTTCTGAGGTCTCCAAATGCAGAGATTCTCCTCTTTGGCTCCACTTCTTTGGTTCTACTACAAATGTAACATCCCCGCCATCATTGGTTAGCCCATTAGCAAGTAAATGCTGTGTGACTGGTTTTCTACTGTTATCTGTTTTTTCTACTGGTCTTGCATTCGCCATATCAAAAGATTGGGCTCAGAGTTGGGAACACCAATAGGGGAGTCCTTTTAAGGTTCAAGCTTTGTAGGAAGCTGGACTTAAGGTAAGTATTGAGCAAGGGTTAGGACCACACCAACAGGTCATACCAGGTGCAGAGGTGTAGTACCGCGTCGGGTACCCAATGTTAGTCAATGGGGATCAGACCAGTTGAATAGAGGCTGTAGGTTTGGAGATGGAGTCCATTTGAGGAGAGACAATTGGTGGGTTCAAGTCCTGAGATTCTCGGGGACACCTTCGGTCCTCTTTTCCACGGTTCAGTGGCGACGGGTGCAGAGGTGTCCTGAGGCACTGGGTTTTCTCTACTGGGAGCGCTTGAGGTTGAGGGGGCCTGTAGGCAGAGGCTGCAGACAGCGTTGGTGGTTCCACAGTGGGCAAGTCCAGGGTGGACTTTGTCTCTGGAGCCAACTCGAAAAATTCATAACTTGAAAAGTACTTACCTGACTCTGGTGATCTTGGTATCAAAGTCTATATAAAAGTATGTGTTATTTTTATAAACTGGTGTCAGATTTCTTTATTGAGTGTGTGTCTCACTTACTGCATGAGTGTGTGCCTTACATGCTTAGCATTACCCTCAGATATGCCTAACTGCTCGGTCATCCTACCCAAAAAGAGAGCACTTGGGATGTAATTTGTGCCTCTGTGATACCTCTGGGGATTGTTTGGACTCTTTGCACAGTGTACCTCTTTTTGGTCCACTATATAAAGAACCAGCTTCTGACGTTGGTGGTACAGTGGTGGGAAGAAGACTTTGCATGTACTGTACCACTCTGTCAGTATTGTGATTCCACTAAAGAATCCACCATCGACTTTAGATGCCAAAAATATTTTTCCAATATTAATTTTTTGTATTTTTTCTCAATTTCTAATCTGGTCTCTTAAGGCCTTGGTTAAGTCTCCCAGTCCTGTTGTGTTTACAAATTAAAAACGTTACTAGATATGCCTTAAAAAACTACTTAGAATTTTTTTTGTAAGGATCTAAAAAGTTCCCAACTCGTCTAAAAAAAGGTCAGCCTCAGAGGATAGAGCCATGGAGCTCAACCTGACCCCCTTACCTGCAGTTGTCAATACAGAGGCTAAGGAACCTCTGTAAGGCCAGGCTCGATCCCTACCAAAGAACATCTACAGGAGTTACCGGCTGAGTTTGATAGGGTTCAGGCACCCCAAAGAAACACTGAGGAGGGTCAGGAGGATGACCTAGTCAGTAAAGATGGGCCTGCTAGCAGTGCTCATAGAGAGGGTTCCCCTTCCAAAACCCCTGAGGAAGAGGATAACAGTAGAAACCTCTACCCAAGACTGTAGCTAGAAGTCATCGATGCTCCCCCAGGTCCAGCAGTACCGTAATTAGTAAAAAAATAGGTAGCTTTCAACCCTAAAATCCCCAAAGGGATTGCCCCCAAAATACGAGGAAGGTAATTATATCCTGTCAACATCAGGGCAGTGCGTGCTCTACGGCCGACTAGAATGCAAAAACCCAGCACTTTCAAGATAACGTAATTTATGCATTGTGCTGATATGCTGTTGTTTAACCTTTTGCATTGCAGAGTTTAATCCTGAAAACTTATGTTCAAGGTGCTTATAAATACTGTTCATTTGTAATGTCCTGCTGCAGGTTTTCAGAGTGTGTCAGGGTGTGGTCCCTTTCCAGGGCCTTCTAGAAGCTTTCCCTGCAGTATGCCTGGGTTTGGTTTGTGGGCTTGGCCAAGACTCTATATAAGGAAGCCAGCCCAGCTCCACGTGCTCACTATTCAGAGGTCCCAGTGCAGAGCAGCAGCAACTTCCTGAGCTCATGTTCCGGAGGCCTACTTTGATCTTCTAGGCCTTGCCCTTTCACTTTGTCGGTGATTCTTGATCAGGGCGGTAAGGCGGAGGTCGGGCTGGGACTCCGATCCCGTTCTTGAAGGTTTTCGAGTTCTTGGGCTTAATTTGCATGATAAAACAATTTTGCTCTTGTGCATGTGAATGTGCGCTTGATGTTTTATGGCATTTACATGCTGACACTCGAATCGGCAAGACGTGCGATTCTTTACTCATGTACAAATCTTGATATTCATTGTACGCTACCATTTCATGGCATTCACATGGTGGCATCCGAATCGGCAAGACGCACGATTCATTTCTTGTGCTTAATTCATGTTATTCATTGTACGCTACCATTTCTTGACATTCACATGGTGGCATCCGAATCGTCAAGACGCGCAATTTATTTCTTGTGCTTAATTCATGTTATTAATTGTGTGCTATCATTTCTTGGCATCTCTGATGCTATCCTTCACTTAGTCAGACTGTCTGTATATTTTGCTTTTGACAGGCATGTGGTCACCGGTGTCCACAACATGGACATACCAGTTAGTCTGAGCAGAGGTGAGGAAGAGAGCTCAGCACTCTGCTGTGGGACTTGCTTGCAGTAAGCTTGCTGCTGGGCAGTGAGGGTGTCTGATAAGACCACTCCATCAACTGACCCATCTTTGGGGCTGTGGTAGAGAATGTCAGGGAAAGGCTAACTCTCTTCTTCTTGATCCTCATCAGTGAACATTAGCATGGCCATATCAGACCCGGTCATGGAAGAGCTTTAGGCAGTTCAAATGGATAACATCGAAAAAGTTCCTGGGAGTACTTACTTCAACCAGATAGGTGACCTCACTCTTCTTTTCAAGGATAGGGCAAATGTCACTCCATTTGTCCTGGAGTGCCCCGGGAACCACTGGCAAAGTACCCACACCGTCTGCCCTGGTTGGAATTCCACCATTGCAGCATTCTGGTCATACGAGAGCATCTAGAGCTCTTGGCTGGCCTCAAGATTTTTGGATGCTTTTTCTATGTACTCAGCCATTCTCGAACGTAAGCCCAGTACGTAGTCAACAATATCTTGCTTGGGCTGTTTGGGGCGTCACTCCCAGCCTTCCCTCACTAGACACAGGGTCTGCTCTCAGGATGCCAAAACAGAAATTCAAAGAAGGAAAAACCTACTCCCTTCTGTGCCACTTCTCTGTAGGCGGAAAGTAGGCAAGGTAGCAGGATATCCTATTTCCTTTTGAGGTTTTTAGGGAGACCTGTAAATATGCCTTTTATAGTTTTGTTGAACCTCTCAACTAAACCATTTCCTTGTGGGTGATATGGGGTAGTGAACTTATGCCACTCCACATTCTTTCCACATTGCCTTGAGGTAGACAGACATGAAGTTACTTACTCAGTCTGACACCACCTCCTTCAGGAAGCCCACTCTAGTAAAGATACTGTGTAGGGCCCTAGCAAGTGCTGTATAGCTTCTGGATACCTGATGGCATGATTCACTATCACCAGTATAGATCTGTACCTGAGGCTGCTTGCAGGTCAAGGGGGCCAACATCAACCCCTACCATTTCAAAAGGAACCCCATCCACTGGAAGTAGAATTAAGGGGGCCTCTGGGTGGCCACCTGTCTTACACCACTGGCTTGACGTGTGACACAGGAATTACGAGACTCCTTCACCTTCTGGAACATACCTGGCCAGTATAAGTGAGGTACCAACCCACTCCAAGTTTTGGTCTGGACAAGAGGCCCAGCTAAAGGGATGTCATGAGCCAAATTGAGGAGTAACTCTCTATACATCTGAGGCAGTACGACTCTCCTGCTGGCACCAGGTTTGGGGTCTCTGGCCTCAATATACATGAGTCCCTCCTCCCAAAAGTTTCCATGGGAGCCATCTCCCTTTTCCCGGGCAGCAGTTTGCTCTCTCAGACTCTCAAGAGTGTGACAGATCCTCTGTCCCCGGCACAGCTCTTCCCTAGAGGGTCCCCCTGTACCCAGGAGCTCTGCAGTTTCAGACCCAAGTTCCTGGGGCTCAGTTCCCTCAAAGGCTAACAGGTCTTCCCTCTGAGGAGAAGGGACCTGAGCTTGGGGCTGCTGAAAACCTGACTTACCAGACTTCCTGCCTTTTCTCTTGGAGGGCTGGACCATTATTCCAGGCTCCAGCACCTCAGTTTCACCCTGGGGTTTGTATTGTGCTCTGGTTTTCACACACACCCATTCAGGTATACCCAGCATAGCTGCATGGGTCTTTCTTTCGACCTCAGCCCATGCTAGGGATTCCAGATCATTCCCTAGCATACAGGCTACAGGAACTACAGAGGATACCACCACCTTTTTTAGCTACTTAGCCCCCCCCCCTCTAAGGACACCATTGCCATGGGATTGACCATAGCTTGGTTGCCAGCATTGATGACTGTAAAAGTTTCACCAGTCGATACTGTTATGGGGATATCAGTTTTCCAGTCACCATGGTGACTCTTCCACCTGTATCCCTCAATGCTTCAACTCTGATCCCACTAATGTGAGGCTGTTATATACTTCTCCATATTACTGGGCTAGACATCCAGGGCAGCTACATTCACCCCACCGTCAGAGACTGAAGTCGCTTCTGTGAGCTCTCTGCCAGGGTCTGGGCCCACCTGTGATCCATCTGGAGAATTACCACTGCAACAGGAGCTGCAGGTGCACTAGGGGGATTCTGTTTTGGGCAGGCAGGTTCTCCAGTTCGGTGTCCATTGGCTTTGCAATTAAAGCACCAAGCCTCCTTAGGGTCCCAGTTCTTTCCCTGGTACGCACCCTTGCTCTGTATCTTGTCTTTGGCCCACCCTCCTCAACAGGTTTTGGCGGACTTTTAGTAGAAGACTCTTTGTTTTAATCTTTAGCCTGGTCACCATCTTTCCCTATGGGGGGGCTTAGCAAGCCCTTTCTTTTGGTCACCCCCACCATGAGTTATCTTGGATACCCTAGGCTAAACCCAGTGGTCTGCCTTCTTTCCAAATTCTTGGGGAGATATTGGACCTACGTCTACCAGGTACTGATGTGTTTTTTTCAGAAACCCAGTTACTTAACAGATGCTCTTTCATAATAAGATTATAAATGCCCATCATAGCCTTGCACCTGGTTCCCTGTTAAACCAGCCACCCAGTGGTTTGACTGAGAAGTCAACAAAGTCTACCCAGGATTGACTGGAGCTTTTTCTAGTTTCCCTGAATCTGATCCTGTACTCCTCAGTTGTGAGTCTAAAGCCCTCACTCAGTGCATCCTTCATGACCCTAGGACACAGCATCAGCTCCAGTCAGGAGTCTATCCCTACAATTTCCTGAGAACAGCTCCCAGAGTAGAGAGCCCCAATGCTGCTGGCTGAGTTTCCTCATGGTACAAACCCTCTCCAATGCAGTGAATCATTTGGTGATATCACCACCCTCTAAAAATGTAGAGACAATCCTTTTGGGGATATTAGGGTCAAACTCTTCTTCTTTATCCCAATTTAAAATGTTGCTGCCACCAGAGACGGGTCCTAGGCCCATCTCAGCTCTTTTTTTTCTATAGCTAAGAGTCTAGACTCTAACTCTAACTCTATCCTCTCAGCTTGTTTCTATAGTTCAGCATCTTCACAGTCTCCTTCTGCTGTGGTACTATCACAAGTGCCTCCAGTGGTGTTACTGTCAGTAGAGTTGTAGAGAGATTCTCATCCTCCTCTACCACCTCCTCTTTCTCCTTATTCTCCTGAGGGGCTCCTTTACTTGCCGTGGCTCTGTCATTTGCTGCCAGCAGCTGCTGCAGATGGGCTTTTGTGGATTTAGGCCCCCTGGCAAGTTTCCATGCTTAGCAGAGGGCCTTAAGTTGGGCCAACTTAAGGTTTTGGTAGGGGCCCAAGTTGAACTCCTGGGACATACCAGCTGTCTCAGTCATGGTTCTCAAAGTAGTTGGGACCTTATTAGAGACTTTAAAAATATCTAAGTGAATTACTAAAAGGGCCTAACTAATTCAAGTATTTTAAATTCTAAAGAGTTGGGACTGGGGGGGGGGGACTTAACATAGGGCCCTAACAGTAATTTTCAGCCAAATAAGAAAAATCGAAAATTAGAAAACAATGTTTCCTACCTAAAGACAATTTTGGATTTCTTTGCGCAATCACTTTTTAACTGAGTGGTACAGCAAATGTCAAGTCTTATATCCCAGCGGGCGCCACCAATGTAGGAAGCTGGCTCTGTATAATACATCAAAATAAGAGTCCAGGGGATCCCTTACTAGTGGACAGGGGCTTGCTCTAGCAATCCCAAGGTGCTCTCTTAGGGGGTAGTGTGGTTGAGCAGCCTTAGTCTTATCAGAGAGGAGCGTTAGACATCTGCAAAAACACACACAGTCAATAAATAAGACACACAACTCAAGAAAGAGATCCACACCAATTTAGAAAAATAATAAGTATCTTTATATATGTTTTGGCACCAGAATCAATACGATCAGGTAAGTTCATTTTGCAGGAAAAATCTTTGCAGTTTTGAAAAGTCGAGAGTGCAATTTCTGAAAAGCAGCAATGTTATCCTATGGAGAGAAAAACAAGTACTACATTCAGGTATACTACATCGACTTATGGGGTCAATCTCCTGGACTTAAGTTAAGTATTGGGCAAGGGTCAGGATCACACCAACAGGTCACACCGGGCAGCAGTGATTTGGCCGGGTGCAGAGGTCTAGTACGGCGTCCGGTGCCCAATGTTACTCAATGGGGATCGGTCCAGTTGAAAAGAGGCTGCAGATTTGGACAAGGAGTCCAGTCGAGGAGAACCAACAGGTGGGTTCAAGTCTTGAGATGCCCAGGGATGGAGGGACACCTTCGGTCCTCTTATCTATGGGCAAGGGGCTAAGGGTGTACAGGTGTTCTGAGGTATTGGGTTTTCTCACTAGGAGCACTTGCGGTTGAGGGGGCCTGTGGGCAGAGGCTGCAGGTTGCAGTGAGTCCACAGTGAACAAATCCACAGTGGGCTTTGTCTCTAGGGTGCCTGGGGACTGCACTCTCACCGTTGGCCCACTTCAGCTCGTGCTAAGTGACACAGGTTCATGGGTGCTTTCAGGTGTCAAAGTTCTGTGGTCTGGAGGCCTCTAAGTTCTCTTGGGGGTTCCTGCAAGATGTAAGGAAGCAGCTCTGCTGCTCCATAAGAGTTCCTGGGACTCCATAAGAGTTCCTGGGCAGGCATCCCAGGCTTTTGGAGGCATAGCAGCTTGCAGGATGAGCCGACCTTGGCACAAATCAGTGGGAACAGTAGAGAAGCCATCAGGGCTGAGGCCAAGTCAGTGCTTCGTCCTCAGGCATTGCTTTTGCAGCTCTAGAGTGTCCTTCTTCGTAGGTCAGCAGGAATCTGATTTCCTGGTGCCAGGGGTACACCTCAAAACTGAATTTAGGGGTGTTTCGGGGAGTGTAGAGTTGTAGCCAATGGGCTCCCTACTCCTGGGTTCACCACACCCCCTAGATGACCACTTCCTGTTGGAAGTGGGTGTAGGAAAGTACCATCTTGCCTGGCATGTCACCCCCATATTTCACTGTATATATGTTGTTTTAGTGTATGTGTCACTGGGACCCTGCCAGCCAGGGCCCCAGTGCTCATAAGTGTGCCCTGTATGTGTTCCCTGTGTGATGACTAACTGTCTCACTGAGGCTCTGCTAACCAGAACCTCAGTGGTTATGCTCTCTCTGCTTTCTAAATTGTCACTAACAGGCTAGTGACCAATTTCACCAATTCACATTGGCATACAGGAACACCCTTATAATTCCCTAGTATATGGTACTGAGGTACCCAGGGTATTGGGGTTCCAGGAGATCCCTATAGGCTGCAGTATTTCCTTTGCCACCCATAGGGAGCTCTGACAATTCTTACACAGGCCTGCCACTGCAGCCTGAGTGAAATAACGTCCACGTTATTTCACAGCCAATTACCACTACACTTAAGTAAACTTATAAGTCACCTATATGTCTAACCTTCACCTGGTTACTTAGCACCCTGCCCCCACATCGTTCAGGGCAAATTCCCTGGACTTTGTGAGTGCGGGGACACCATTACAAGCGTGCACTGTACATAAGTCACTACCTATGTACAGCGTCACAATGGTAACTCCGAACATGGCCATGTAACATGTCTAAGGTCATGGAATTGTCACCCCATCTTGGATTCAGAGGTGTGCTGGCACACTGGACTGCTCTGAGTGGCCAGGGCCAGCAGGTGACGTCAGGGACTCCTTCTGATAGGCTCTTACCTGTGTTACTAGCCTATCCTCCTTCCTAGGTAGCCAAACGTCCTTTTCTGGCTATTTAGGGTCTCTGCTTTGGGGAATTCTTCAGATACCGAATGCAAGAGCTCACCAGAGTTCCTCTGCATCTCTCTCTTCACCTTCTGCCAAAGGATCGACCGCTGACTGCTGAGGACGCCTGCAAAACCGCTGCAACAAAGTAGCAAAGACGAATACAGCAACCTTGTATCGCTTATCCTGTTGCCTTCTCGACTGTTTCCTGGTGGTGCATTCTCTGGGGGTAGCCTGCCTCCTCTCTGCACCAGGAGCTCTGAAGAAATCTCCTGTGGGACGACGGAATCCTCCCCCTGCAACCACAGGCAACAAAAGACTGCATCACCGGTCCTCTGGGTCCCCTCTCAGCACGACGAGCGTGGTCCCTGGAACTCAGCAACTATGTCCAAATGACTCCCACAGTCCAGTGACTCTTCAGTCCAAGTTTGGTGGAGGTAAGTCCTTGCCTCCCCACGCTAGACTGCATTGCTGGGTACCGTGTGATTTGCAGCTGCTCCGGCGCCTGGGCCCCCGACACTCTAACCTGCAGTGCACGACCTTCTGAGTTGTCCTCCGGCGTCGTGGGACTCCCTTTTGTGACTTCGGGTGGACGCCGGTTCACTCCTCTTCCAAGTGCCATGTTCGGTACTTCTGCGGGTGCTGCCTGCTTCTGTGAGGGCTCCCTGACTTGCTGGGCGCCCCCTCTGTCTCCTCATCCAAGTGGTGACATCCTTGTCCCTCCTGGGCCACAGCAGCATCCAAAAACCCTAACCGCGACCCTTGCAGCTAGCAAGGCTTGTTTGCGGTCTTTCTGCGTGGGAACACCTCTGCAAGCTTCTTCACGACGTGGGACATCCATCCTCCAAAGGGAAAGTTCCTAGTCCTCTTCGTTCTTGCAGAATCCACAGTTTCTACCATCCAGTGGCAGCTTCTTTTGCACCCTCAGCTGGCATTTCCTGGGCATCTGCCCAATCTCGACTTTGTCGCAACTCTTGGACTTGGTCCCCTTGTTCCACAGGTACTCAGGTTCGGAAATCCACTTTGGTTGCATTGCTGGTGTTGGTCTTCCTTGCAGAATTCCCCTATCACGACTTCGGTGCTCTCTGGGGAATATAGGTGCACTTTACACCTACTTTTCAGGGTCTTGGGGTGGGCTATTTTTCTAACCCTCACTGTTTTCTGACAGTCCCAGCGACCCTCTACAAGCTCACATAGGTTTGGGGTCCATTCGTGGTTCGCAATCCACTTTTGGAATATATGGTTTGTGTTGCCCCTATACCTATGTGCTCATATTGCAATCTACTGTGACTTTACATTGCTTGCATTACTTCCTTTTGCTATTACTGCATATTTTTGGTGTTGTGTACATATATCTTGTGTATATTTGGCATCCTCATACTGAGGGTACTCACTGAGATACTTTTGGCATATTGTCATAAAAATAAAGTACCTTTATTTTTAGTATATCTGTGTATTGTGTTTTCTTATGATATTGTGCATATGACACCAGTGGTATAGTAGGAGCTTTGCATGTCTCCTAGTTCAGCCTAAGCTGCTCTGCTATAGCTACCTTCTATCAGCCTAAGCTGCTAGAAACACCTCTTCTACACTAATAAGGGATAACTGGACCTGGCACAGAGTGAAAGTACCCCTTGGTGCCAGCCTCCTACAGTGGGCATAACCCTGTCTCAGAGTTCCTAAATCTGCCAACACCAAAATGGCATATTTCTAAATTATGTGTCCACATCAGACAGCTCACCGTAGGTGTGGGACTGACCTGAGGGGTGGACACACCTCTCTGAATACTAAATTTCCCACCTGTCCTGCTTCCAAAAGGGCCCTGTGGTTAACATCTCTCCTTTGAGTGAAGCCAGATCTGCATGCCAAGGGAGGTAGGCTTCTTTGAAGCCCCCTGACCTGGAATGCAGATTCACAAGTCATCTGTTGGGTGGGATGTGTAAACACCTTGCCCAGAGCAGGTTTTGTCTCTGACCACCCTATAGCAAAGGCTCTCACCCTAGGGGCCAGAATCTTGTCTAGTGGAGGCAGGCTGGCTAAAAACTAGTCAGCCCCCACATAGGTTATTAAATGCATCACTGGCATCAGTGAGGATTTATTAATACAAGATGTTTGATACCAAACATCCCTATTTTCATTTAAACTCTTTTGTAGCTGGGGAATTCGTATTGACAAGTGTCCTGCACATGTACTTAAAATGGCTTCCCTGTTCACTCACTATGTCTAAGAATCGACAAAGACATAGCAAAGGCATATCTGCTCTTGCAGGTATGCCCTTACATGTAATATAATGCACCCTGCCTTAAGTCTGTAAGGCTTGCTGTAGGGGTGATCTGCATATATTGCACGCAGTGTTAAGTGACAGGTCACACAGGGTGTTGTGTTTTTACTTTTAGCTGTACCAAGACACGCAGCCTGCAATAGCAGTCTGCATGGGCTAGGTGATTGGTCCCTGTGTGTGGCACAATACATGCTGCAGCCCTTCGGGCCCTCTTTGGTACCCCTGCTGTAGGTGCCAGGGGTACCATTTACTGGGGACTTACAGAGGGGTAAAAAGTATTGCCAATTGGGGAACAATTGCACAGTTTTAGGGAAAGAGATTTGGCACTGGGGACCTGGTTAGTAGGAACCCAGTGCACTTTCAGTCAAAATTGCATTGAATACCAAGCAAAAGGTGGGGTGAACATACCAAAAAGGGGCCCTTTCCTACAAGCTTGAACTACCTTCAGCCTAAGATAGATACTACCTAGTTAGCTGAGGATGAGATTTCCCTAATACCACGGATGTCTCTATGTAACGGTATTTAGGGTGCCTTTAGCATGCAAGAGAGATACTTAGGAAATCTGTTAAATTAGTGCCTGACCATCGTTCGTGACACTGTGTCATAGGACTCTTACCTTGGGGGTATGACTGCTTGGTTTTTGGTCAGCAGCACCACCACGTGTGACTGACTGAGTCGGTTCCTAACTGGATGGAACTGTCAGCCTAACCGTTTCCTTCCAGGTAGCAGCACGTCACCAAACCCTGGAAAGTAAAGGTGATTTGAGGCAGCCTAAACCCATGACACTTTGACTCCTCATGGAAGTCGTGGTCTACAAACCATACCCTTTTCTCTCAGATACACCATGCAAAAGGCAGGTGGAGAGATGCAGGACAAATTTCAATCCATGTAGTGAAATTACTGCATTCCAAGATAAAACACATGAGCTGTGTTTATTAGGAGAATGAAACATGACATGGTGATAATTGTTACCATTTGGGAATAAAAGATAAACAGTCCCACCATCCTGGACTGAATGTGTGTCTACGGATTCCTACCTACACCTTTCTAAGGAAACACAATTCTATCTATCTATCTATCTATCTATCTATCTATCTATCTATCTATCTATCTATCTATCTATCTTACCTACTGGCAGTCCCCAGTGGGTAGTTATAATTAGGGCCTAGTTTCCATTGGAAAAATGTATTTTGATTTGCCTATATTTTTGACACTGATTGATGAATCTTCACAAAATTGTCAAAAAAAGTGCTCCTAAGAAATTGGCTGTGCATGGAAAATTTTGTGGTGATCCATCAAGCGGGGCCAAGAAAAGGATGGTTGGGGTAAAAAAAAAAAAAATGTGCAACTCCCATTTTAATTCCCACAGAGATTTCAGACACAACTACAGCCTGGACCGCTGGACGGAATTACACCAAATTTGGCAGGAAGGTAGCTCTTGGTCCAGAAGGGCTGCTTTTTGGTGTAAATGTGTTCACTAGTTTAGGAGAAATTAAAGGAAATCCAAATTTGTGTATCTAGAGTTGTGATGAATTGGCGAATTCTGCTGGTCCCTTGCAGAGGTCTGACTGGATGGCAACACTTCAACAAGGAAGTGTTGGCAGCCATTTTGAGACTCTGCTTCAGCTGAGTCTCAAAATTAAACGCAAAAAAAAGAAAAGGGGGCAGGGTACCTTTACCCTATCCCACTAGCCTTGGTGCAGGGGTCCCACAGGAAAAAAACCCAGGGCTAAAAAGCATTCTTTAAACAAAAACAAAAAACAAAAACACATCAAAAAATTGTGAATATTCCTGAATTTCACCAAAATAAAAAATAAAAAAAAGGCAATCACGGTCTCCCACGCTTGCTTCTCATTTTGTCCATGGGTGGGCCAGGTCCCAGTGGCATATTATGTTAAGAAGGGGCACAGGGGGATCCCCTCCTAGGGCTTACTGAAACCCTGGGGACAGCCGCCTCCCTGAGGCTTTGCTTATAAATTATGCGCATGTAAGAAAGTAGCCTCTTTCTAGCTTGCTTTCTATCTTGGTTACCCCGACTTCTAGCCTGTTTGTCGGTGTGTTTGGCTGTGTTTACTGGGATCCTGCTAACCAGGACCCCAGTAGTTATGCTCTCTCCCTTAAAGCTGGTTGTTGGTTACTGTTAACACGGTATTTCACCCACAATTGGCATACTGGTGCCCCACTATAAGTCCCTAGTATATGGTACCTAAGTACCCATGGCATCGGGGTTCCAGGGGATCCCTATGGGTTGCAGCATATATTTTACCACACATAAGGAGCCCATGCAAAGCCTTCTGCAGGACTGCCATCGCAGCCTACGTGAAAAGGTGCAAGCACCATTTCACTGCCATTTTCACTGCACCAGTTAACTTATACGTCTTCCCCTATAGCAGGCCCTCCAGCCCTGAGGGTAGGGTGCAAAGTACCTGTGTGTGAGGGCACCCCTACACTAGCAAAGGTGCCCCCACAACCTCCAGGACCATTTTCCCTGACTTGGCGAGTGCGGGGACGCCATTTTAAATGTGTACTGGACATAGGTCGCTACATAATGGTAACGCCGAACATAGGCATATTTGGTATCAAACATGTTGGAATCATACCCCAGGGCTTTTGCAAGCATTGTTTTATGATTCCATGCACTCTGGTGGCTCCTTAGAGGACCCCCAGTATTGCTATTCCAGCCTTCTGAGCTTTTCCAGGCAGCCCCAGCTGCTGCCACCTCACAGACAGGTTTCTGTCCTCCTGTTGCTTGAAAAGCTCGAGCCCAGGAAGGCACCCTCTCCTTTTGGAAATAGGTGTTACAGGCTTGGGAGGGGTAGCCTCCCCAAGCCACTGGAAATGCTTTGAAGGTCACATTTGGTGCCCTCCTTGCATAAACCAGTCTACACTGGTTCCGAGATCCCCAGTCCCTGCTCTGGTGTGAAACTGGACAAAGGAAAGGGGAGTGACCACCAGGGGTGGTGCTCACAGCTTTTCCAGAGGGTTCTTGGGTTTTGCCATCTTGGATTAAAGGTTGGCAGGGAACTCTGGGAGCATCTGAGTGGCCAGTGCCAGCAGGTGACATCAAAGCCCTCCCCCGATACGTGCTTAACTGGTTAGCTGAGCAATCCCCCTTTCAGGGCTATTTAGGGTCTCTCCTTTGGGTGGATCCTCAGATTCGGATTACAAGACTCCAGCAGGACTCCGCTGCACTCTCCACGTTGACCTCTCACTGAAGAAACTGCATCTGGACCCTCCAGGAAGTCTACAAACTGCAAAAAAGAAGCAAGACGCCTTCTGCAACAGTGCAGCTTCAGCTCCTCCCAGCAACTGCAACTGTTGCCCGGTCGTGCATCCTCTGAGTACAGTCTGTCTTTAGCCTGCACCAGAAGAGCGAAGGAATCTCCCTTGGGATGAAGGAGGCACTCCCCTGCTTCTGCAGGCACCAACTGCAACGACAACCAGCTACATGGATCCCCTCTCCTGCTGAGCTGCGTGGATCGTGCATCACAGGTGGTAGACTGAAGTGGGCCCGATGGTCCTTTCTTCCAACTGTCCAGCTTTGGTGGAGGTAGGAGCTTGCCTCCTCACGCAAGACAGTACCCCCATGCACCGCTTGTTTTGCAGCTGCCAAAGGTTGTTGGCATCCTTCCTCCAAGTTCTACATGCATCTTGTATCTCCGCCCCCCCAGCACACTATCCTGCGACGCACAGCTTGCTGAGTGGTTCTCCAGCGGCGTGGAAGCCTTTGTTGTAGTGCTGCGTGGGCCTCTTCTGCAACTTTCTTGTCCCCGTGCTGTGGGACTCCTGTGTGCACTGCCTGTTCTTTTGTGGGCTCTCTGAGTTGCTGAGGGCCCCCTCGGGCTCCCCCTCCTGGGTAGTGTCCACCTGGTCCTGGGCAGTGCCATTTTCTACTAACCGCAAGCTTTGTGTGTGCCAAAGCTTGATGGCAGACTCCAGCAACGCAAACCAGACTGCAATCCTCCATCCGGCGTGGGACATCACTTGCATCCTCCAAGAACCTGACTTCATCTTCTTGGGTGCAGTACTGACTGTTCTTCCCCAGTGGTTCTTCTTTTGCACCTTCATCCGGATTAGCAGGGGCTCCAGCTCTTCTTGGAGTATTCTGTGCTTCTTGGACTTGGTAACCTTCTTCCACAGGTCCTCTGGTCCAGGAATCCACTGTTGGTGACTTGCAGTCTCTTCTGGTTCTTGCATAATTCTTCTACTCGTTTGTGTGTGTGTTCTGGGAAAGTTACTATGATTTACTCCTGCTTTCCTGGTCACCGGAGGGGGGGGGGGGTTCTAGAACTTACCTTTGGGGTTTTCTAGTACTCCCAGCTCCCCTCTACACACTACACTTGCCTGGGTGGGAGACGGACGTACGCATTCCACTTTCTTAGTATTTGGTTTGTGCCCCATTTCTAACTATTTCGATTTACCTCCTAAGGGAGTATAGTCTCTATGGTGTTTTTGGTATTTGTGTCACTAAAATAAAGTACCTTTATTTTTGTAACACTGAGTATTTTCATGTGTGTGAGTACTATGTGACTACAGTGCTATTGCATGAGCTTTACATGTCTCCTAGATAAGCCTTGTCTGCTCATCCATCGCTACCTCTAGAGAGCCTGGCTTCTAGGCACTGCCTACACGTCACTAATAAGGGATAACTGGACCTGGTATAAGGCTTAAGTACCATAGGTACCCACTACAAAGCAGGCCAGCCTCCTACAGTGGGGGCGCCATGTTGCCCCCTTGCACCCCAGGGACCACCTCCCCATGGCAAAGTTTAAAAAAAATATAAGGGGGTGTCCTATGAACCCCCAGACCTCCCCCGTGCCCCAGGGACCACCACCTTCCCAGGGTAAAGCATGGGGCTATAAACAAAGTGTGCGGGGCGCACGGCCTCCTGTATCCCCAGGGACCATCATCTCCCCGGGTCAAGGAACAGTTAATTAATGGGAGGGGGCCACGGACCACCACCTCCCTGGGCAACAACTGTTTTAACAGCCCACCCCATAGCCCTGGGGAGTGCCACCTCCCCGGGGTTGAAATAAATTAATGAAGGAGATCCATCGCAGACCCCTGGGCCCAGGGACCACCATCTCCCCAGGACTAAATTTTAACTATAGGGGGGGGGCTGCACAGCCCCCCTCATGGAGGTATAGATGGGCCTGGGGACCCCCACCCCCTCAGGGCTGGCTCCTGCTACTTCCCGAGGTGCCCACCCTCGGGTGGTAGCCATTTACTTTTGCTTGGTGGGAGATGGCAGCTCCCACCAAGCAAAGGCAAACAACTGCTTTCTGCAAGCGGGAGCTGTCAAACAGCTCCCGCTTGCATAAGGCGGAGTTTTCATCCATTTCCCTGCACTCAAATATGCATGCAGGGAAAGAGATCAAAACATTGCTCCTGCAAGCAAGGAGCTGCTATTTAGAACAGCTCTCTGCTTGCAGGAGCAATGCTGGCTCCTGCAGGATGCAAAGAGCATGGCTCCCCCATGGTCTTGGGCTGTCACCAAGCATCTTGCTTGCAGGACGCTTTGCAGTAATTTCATGGAGAGACTATTGGTCTTTCCATACAATGACTTCAAAAAGTCACACGAGCACGATGTTTGGTATGAATGTTAAAGTTACATTGTGATGCACACCAGAACAGTCTCCTCTGGCCTACTGGTAAAGCTGTTGGACTGTCACTCAGTAGGTTGAAAGTTCAAATCCTGCTATCTCACGGCATTTGGATTTAAATGTCATTGACATGTCTGGACAATGCACAGTGAGGAGTCACCCGCAGCCTAGTGGTTGAGGGTTCTAGTGTAGGTGTGTCAGTGGTCATTTCTCAGCTTTAAATTCTTTTCAACTTCTATTATTTAAGGTACGTACAGAAAGGTGATCTCACTCTTTTTACTTGTCAAATACATGTTTTTGTCAATTTGTCAAAACGTTTCTGGCGTGGCATGGGGTTTGCTGCAGGCCCAGTGGTCAACCTCTGCTGCACACAGCCAAAGGCTGTGAGTGGTGCAGGGTTGGGTAAACTTAGGGGGTTGGCCGCAAGGCCTGGTCGCAGGCCAGGCCCTGCGGCCAACCTCCACTGCTGCATGGGGTTGGGTGGTTGTAGGGGGTTGGCTGCAGGCCCTGTGGCCAACACCTGCTGCACATGGCCAAAGGCGCGACTAACTATAACTCGTGCCCTAAAGTAACTATAACTTGCCTCCTCATCATGCAGTGTCAATTACCCCACATACTGCAACACTCATGACATCTTTGATAATATCAATGCAATATTTGCAGTGAAACTATTGAGGAGGAAACTGCATGAAATGGGCATGAGTTATATTTACCTTATGGCACGAGTTTTAGTTACTTGAAATAACTAACTATAACTGCTGAAAATCTATGGTTTTGGGCATGTAAATTCAGAACCTATTACGTCCCTGTAACCTTTGCTTTTTTAATTGAATATGTATGTACTGTATATATCTAACTATAACTCATGCCCCAGACATGCACAGTTTTCTCAGCAATAATTTTATTGGAAATGTTGCAGTAATAATAACAGTGATGCCATAGAAGGTGTCATCAGTGATGTAAGATGTGGAGTAATTAGCTGTGCAGGGAGAAGGTGCAAGTTATAGTTACCTTGGGACATGAGTTAGTTACTTGAGTTAACCATAACTTGAACTGCTTAATTTCTATGGTTTTGTGCAAGGATATTCAGAACCTAACTATAAGTTCCTGTAACTTTTGTTTTTTTTCAGTGAATTTCTATGTTTTTTTTTAGCACACACAGAATTAAATATAACCAGTACCACGCACGACCAAAGGCTTTGCGCAGCGTGGTTTGGCCGCTGGGCCTGGTGCATTGCCAGGCCCAGCGGCCAATCCTCGTGCATGCACCCAAACCCAAGCTGCACACTGCCTTTGGCCGTGTGCAACATGAGGTTGGATGCAGTGGGTTGTACATTTTTCACATTTTTCCCTTGATCCGCAGATCGGACTTACCTTTGGTAATTAATTATCTGGTAGAGACTCTATCTAGCTGCAGATTCCTTACCTTAGAATTCCCAGGCGTCAGCTTCGAGTCCGGAATTTTTGTCTACTGAGCAGTACCCTGGGTGCACCGTTGGGTGGTGTAGGTCGGATTCATGTGCGTCGTCCAGCTCCGTGTGGCGTCCTCAGCGTCATTGGAGCCATCTGTGGCATCACGGTCTTCTATTTAAGCACCACCCCAGCGCACGTACGTCAGTTCTTTTCCACAACTTCCTACCCCATAAGCACAGAGTCATGGAAAAACCAACTTTGTGTGTGCGAAATGACATACCCTGAAAAAGGGTAAAAATCTGAAAATACAGGATATATCCGCAGAGCGGGGAGGCACGGGTGGGTGTAAATAATCTGCAGCTAGAGTCTCTATCATATAATTTGTTACCGAAGGTAAGTTACTTGTTCAGCTGATAGAGACTTCTAGCTGCAGATTCCTCACCTTAAAATATATACCCAAGCCATAACCTCCTGGCAGTGGGCTGTAGACATATACTTTATACAAGAAAGTCCTGTAGAACAGAGAGAGCAAAATGATAATCTCTCCTCACCTGGCTATCCAGGCAGTAGTGCCTTTGCGAAGATGGGCAAAGAAGCCCACGTTTCCGCCTGGCAGATGTCTAGGACCGGCACGCCTCAAGCTAACGCCATGGTAGAAGCTTTCCCCCTTGTAGAGTGAGCTCTCAAGCACTCAGGAAGCTGCTTCTTAGCCAATGCGAAGCAGATTTTAATACAGAGATTGACCCAGTGCGAAATGGTTAGTTTCTGAACTGCCAAACCTTCTTTGCACCAATGTACCCCACAAAGAGTTGGTGTAGGAAGTTGGCTCTGTATATACTATCTCAAAGTGAGAGATAGTGTGCACAGAGTCCAAGGGTTCCCCTTAGAGGTTGATAGTGGCAAAATTAGATAATGCTAATGCTCTATTTTGTGGTAGTGTGGTCGAGCACTAGGCTTATCAGAGGGTAGTGTTAAGCATTTGTTGTACACACACAGGCAATAAATGAGGAACACACACTCAAAGACATAACTCCAGGCAAATAGGTTTTATATAGAAAAATATATTTTCTGATTTTTTTTTTTACAACCACAAGATTCAAATTTGAGGTAAGTACATAAAATGCAAAGTACTTCACACAGGCAAGTATAGAACTTTGATATAAAACAGTAGTATACACAATTTTGGTTAAAATGGCAAATAGCTATTTTAAAAGTGGACACTTCATATACTTATTATCAACAGTTCCTGGAGGAAGTAAGTATTGGTTAGTTTTTCAGGTAAGTAAAGCACTTACACAGTCAGTCTCCTGGGCAAAGGCATCCCACCGTTGGGGGTTCAAGGCAACCCCAAAGCCACTGCACCAGCATCACAGGGCCGGTCAGGTGCAGAGGTCAAAGGAGGGCCCAAAACACATAAGCGCCTATGGAAAACAGGGGTGCTCCGGTTCCAGTCTGCTTGCAGGTAAGTACCTACGTCCTCAGGAAGCAGACCAGGGGTTTTTTGTAGAGCACTGGGACACACACACACAAGCACACAAACACACCCTCAGCTGCACAGGGGCGGCCGGGTGCAGTGTGCAAAGTAGGTGTCGGGTTTGCTGTAGAAATCAATGAAGGGACCCGGGGTCACTCTGGTGATGCAGGCAGGGCACAGGGGGACTTCTCGGGCCACCTACCGACTGGGCTAGGATGAGGGCCGCCTGCTGGTCACTCCTGCACCGGTGGTTGGTTCCTCTCGGTCCTGGGGGCTGGGGGTACAGTGCTTTGTCCAGGCATCAGCTTCCTTTGTTACCGGGTAGTCGCGGTCAGTGGGTCCTCCATTCAGGCGTCGCTGGGGGGGTGCAGGGATGTCGTCTCAAGGTGTCCACGTCGTTGGAGTCGCCTGGATGTCCTCTCTGCGGTGTTGGTTTCTCCAGACTCGAGCCGGGGGTGTTGAGTGCAGAGTGTGAAGACTCACACTTCTGGCGGGAAGTGAAAGTCTCTTTAAAGTTGCTTCTTTGTTGCAATTTTGTTGCTGTTTCTGGACAGAGCCGCTGTCCTCAGGAGGTTCTTGGTCCTTCAGGTGCAGGTCAGTCGTCTGAGTCGTCAGAGGTCGTTGGTCCCGCTGTTAGTGGTCGTCTCTGTGGTGCTTTCAGGTCAGTAGTCCTTCTTCTTTCTTCAGGTTGCAGGAATCTGATTTCCTGGGTTCAGGGTCGCCCCTCAATACTGAATTTAGGGGTGTGTTTAGGCCTGGGGGGCAGTAGCCAATGGCTACTGTCCTGGAGGGTGGCTATACCCTCTTTGTGCCTCCTCCCTGAGGGGTGGGGGGCACATCCCTACTCCTATTGGGGGAATCCTCCAAAACTAAGATGGAGGATTTCTCAAGGCAGGGGTCACCTCAGCTCAGAGCACCTTAGGGGCTGTCCTAACTGGTGGGTGACTCCTCCTTGTTTTCCTCATTATCTCCTCTGGACTTGCCGCCAAAAGTGGGGGCTGTGTCCGGAGGGGCGGGCATCTCCACTAGCTAGGATGCCTTGGGGCGATGTAACAACAGGCATGAGCCTTTGAGGCTCACCGCCAGGTGTTACAGTTCCTGCAGGGGGAGGTGAGAAGCACCTCCACCCAGTGCAGGCTTTGTTCCTGGCCACAGAGTGACAGAGGCACTCACCCCGTGTGGCCAGAAACTCGTTTGGTTGTGGCAGGCTGGCAGGAACTGGTCAGCCTAACACTAGGAATTGGACTGGTATACAGGGGGCATCTCTAAGATGCCCTCTGTGTGCATTTTTCAATAAATCCCACACTGGCATCAGTGTGGATTTATTGTGCTGAGAAGTTTGATACCAAAGTTCCCAGATGTCTGTGTAGCCATTATGGAACTGTTGAGTTTGTGTTTGACAAACTCCCAGACCATATACTCTTTATGGCTACTGTGCACTTACAATGTCTAAGGTTTGGCTTAGACACTGTAGGGGCATAGTGCTCATGCAACTATGCCCTCACCTGTGGTATAGTGCACCCTGCCTTAGGGCTGTAAGGCCTGCTAGAGGGGTGACTTACCAATGCCACAGGCAGTGGGTTGAGGGCATGGCACTCTGAGAGGGGTGCCATGTTGACTTAGTCAATTTCTCCCCACCAGCACACACAAGCTGTGAGGCAGTGTGCATGTGCTGAGTGGGGGGTCCCCAAGGTGGCATAATACATCCTGCAGCCCTTAGAGACCTTCCCTGGCCACAGGGCCCTTGGTACCAGTTACAAGGGACTTATCTGTGTGCCAGGGCTTTGCCAATTGTGGGAACAAAGGTACAGTTTAGGGAAAGAACACTGGTGTTGGGGCTTGGTTAGCAGGGTCCCAGCACACTTTCAATCATAACTGACATCAACAAAAGGCAAAAAGTTAGGGGGTAACCATGCCAAGGGAGGCAGTTGGTCATCAACCCGAAACTCTTTTGTGCAGTCTAGGTAGAAGGACAACGCTTTTTTGGGTCCAGTCGGTGGAGATGCTCCTCTTCTTTAGAGGGATGCAGTGGAGCAAAGAAGGTGGGCCGGGTGATGTTCAGACCCAGATGGAAAGGGGTCACCACCTTGGGGAGGAAAGAGGCACGAGTTCTGAGGACTACCTTATCAGGATATACCGTGAGATACTGCAGTTTTGATGATAAAGCCTGCATCTCACTTACTCTCCTGGCAGATGTGATCGCCACTAAGAAGGCTGTTTTGATAGTGAAGAGGAAGAGAGGACAATGCCCCGCCGGGGCATAACAAAAGACGTAAGTGCAAACATATGTACAATTCCTTTTAAGGATCTCTGTACAATAGGAGACTTAAACAAAGACTGTTGATGAGGCAGTCTAAGAAAAGGCGATAAGGCAGAAAGATAGCCCTTAAGGAGGAACCCTGTTGGGCGAGTGTCAGAATGAAAAGAAGGATATTAGAAAGAGAAGAAGAAAGAGGATCAATAGACCTCTCTGTACAATATAATACAAAACGCTTCCAACGGCAGGCGTAAACCTTCTTAGTAGAGGAACGCCTGGCTGCCAGAATGACATTACAGACTTCTGGAGGGAGGTCATAAACCATCAACTGCCACCGTTCAATCTCCACGCATGAAGCTGAAGAGTTGACAGGTTCAGGTGGAGAAACCTTCCCCTGCTGCTGCAACTGAAGATCCTCCCGAAGAGGCAACCTGATTGGAGGATTGATGCTCATTTTGAGAAGCTCTGGATACCATACTCTTCGTGTCCAATCCGGAGCCACTACCATTACTTTGGCCTGGTCGTTCTTGATTTTCTTGCGAACTCTGGGCAGAAGTGGTATTGGTGGAGAGGGGTACAGGAGGCCTGAACTCCACCTGTGACGAAAAGCGTTGCCTTGCGATAGCCGCCTTAGACACTCCAATGTGCAATAATGCTGCCATTGCGCGTTTTCTACGGAGGCAAACAGATCTAACCAAGGCTCTCTCCACTGCTGACAGAGTCCTTGCGCAACCTCCGAATGGAGACACCTTTCGTGATCCGCTAAGAATTGCCAGCTGAGTTTGTCCGCTCTGGCGTTCAGAGAACCTGCCAGGTGTTGAACCACCAGGGTTATTCCCTGGTGTTCAACCATGTCCAGATACATAGGGTCCACGACCCCACACCGCCCTGCTTGTTGCAGTACCACATCATAGTAGTGTTGTCCGTGAAGAGCTGCTCTATCTTCCCTTTCACAACAGGAAGAAATGCCTTTAATGCTAGCCAGATCACCCGAAGCTCCAACAAGTTGATACAAAGCCTGGATTCTGCTGGAGACCATAGATCTCCACCTATCTCAGATGGCCGCCCTGTAGGAAAGTACCATATTGCCTGGCATATTACCCCCATTTTTCACTGTATGTTGTTTTAGCCCTTGTGTCACTGGGATCCTGCTAGGCAGGACCCCAGTGCTCATAGTATGTGCCCTGTATGTGTTCCCTGTGTGGTGCCTAACTGTATCACTGAGGCTCTGCTAACCAGAACCTCAGTGGTTATGCTCTCTCTGCTTTCTAAATTTGTCACTGCAGGCTAGTGACTAATTTTACCAATTCTCATTGGCACACTGGTACACCCATATAATTCCGTTGTATATGGTACTTAGGTACCCAGGGTATTGGGGTTCCAGGAGAACCCTATGGGCTGCAGCATTTCTATTGCCACCCATAGGGAGCTCAGGCAATTCTTATGCAGGCCTGCCACTGCAGCCTGAGTGAAATAACATCCACGTTATTTCACAGCCATTTTTCACATAAGTAACTTATAAGTCACCTATATGACTAACCCTCACTTGATGATGGTTGGGTGCCAAGTTGCTTAGTGTGTGGGCACCCTGGCACTAGCTAAGGTGCCCCCACATCGTTCAGGGCAAATTCCCCAGACTTTGTGAGTGCGGGGACACCATTACACGCGTGCACTATACACAGGTCACTAACTATGTATAGCGTCACAATGGTAACTCCTAACATGGCCATGTAACACGTCTAAGATCATGGGATTGTCTCTAGCACAGAAACCTGGTACTGCCAAACTGCCTTTCTGGGGTTTCCACTGCAGCTGCTGCTGCTGCCAACCCCTCAGACAGGATTCTGCCCTCCTGGGATATGGACAGCCCCAGCCCATTAAGGCAGAACAAAGGATTTCCTCTGAGAGAGGGTGTTAAACCCTCTCCCTTTGGAAAGAGGTGTGAAGGGCTGGGGAGGAGTAGCCTCCCCCAGCCTCTGGAAATGCTTTGATGGGCACAGATGGTGCCCATCTCTGCCTAAGCCAGTCTACACCGGTTCATGGATCCCCCAGCCCTGCTCTGGCGCGAAACTGGACAAAGGAAAGGGGAGTGACCACTCCCCTGACCAGTACCTCCCAGGGGAACTGCCCAGGGCTCCTCCAGTGTGTCCCAGACCTCTGCCATCTTGGATTCAGAGGTGTTGGGGGCACACTGGACTGCTCTGAGTGGCCAGTGCCAGCAGGGGACATCAGAGACCCCCTCTGATAGGCTCTTACCTTTCTTGGTAGCCAATCCTCCTTTTCTGGCTATTTAGGGTCTCTCCTCTGGGGTATTCGTCGGGTAACGAATGCAAGAGCTCACCAGAGTTCCTCTGCACTTCCCTCTTTGACTTCTACCAACGATCGACCGCTGACTGCTCCAGGACGCATGCAAAACCGCAACAAAGTAGCAAGACGACTACCAGCAACATTGTAGCGCCTCATCCTGCCGGCTTTCTCAACTGTTTCCTGGTGGTGCATGCTCTGGGGGTCACCTGCCTTCACCCTGCACTGGAAGCCAAGAAGAAATCTCCAGTGGGTTGACGGAATCTTCCCCCTTCTAATGCAGGCACCAAAAGACTGCATCACTGGTCCTCTGGGTCCCCTCTCATCCTGACGAGCGTGGTCCCTGGAGCACAGGAACTCTACCCAAGTGACTCCCACAGTCCAGTGATCCTTAAGTCCAAGTTTGGTGGAGGTAAGTCCTTGCCTCCCCACGCTAGACTGCAAACCTGTATACTGCCTGATTTGCAGCTGCTCCGGCTCTTGTGCACTCCTCCAAGGATTCCTTTGTGCACAGCCTAGCCTGGCTCCCCAGCACACCGTCCTGCAGTGCTCAACCCCCTGAGTTGGCCTCCGATATCGTGGGACCCTCCTTTGTGACTCTGAGCCAGCTCCGGTTCACAAATCTTCTAAGTGCCTGCTCTGGTACTTCTGCAGATGCTGCCTGCTTCTGTGGGGGCTCTCTGAGTTGCTGAGTGACCCCTTTCTCTCCTCCTCCAAGGCGCGACATCCTGGTCCTTCCTGGTCCCCAGCAGCACCCAAAAACCTCTACCGCGACCCTTGCAGCTAGCAAGGCTTGTTTGCGGTATTTCTGCGTGGGAACAATTCTGCAACCTTCAGCACACCGTGGGGCATCTTCCACCCAAAGGAGAAGTTCCTAGCTATCTTCGTTGTTGCAGAATCCTAAGCTTCTTCCATCCGGAGGCAGCTCCCTTGCACCTTCATCCGGGGTTTCCTGGGCTCCTGCCCCTGCTGGACACTATGGCGACTCTTGGACTTGGTCCCCTTGCCTTGCAGGTCCTCAGGTCCAGGAATCCATTTTCAGTGCTTTGCTGGTGTTTGTGGTTCTTGCAGAATCCCCCTATCACGACTATTGTGTCCTTTTGGGGTAGTAGGTGTACTTTACTCCTAATTTTCAGGGTCTTGGGGTGGGGTATCTTGGACACCCTGACTGTTTTCTTACAGTCCCAGTGACCCTCTACAAGCTCCAATAGGTCTGGGGTCCATTCGTGATTCACATTCCACTTTTGGAGTATATGGTTTGTGTTGCCCCTAGACCTATGTTCACCTATTGCATTCTATTGTAATTCTACACTGTTTGCATTACTTTTCTTACTATTACTTACCTGATTTGGGTTTGTGTACATATAACTTGTGTATATTACTTACCTTCTTACTGAGGGTACTCACTGAGATACCTGTGGCATATTGTCATAAAAATAAAGTACCTTTATTTTTAGTAACTCTGTGTATTGTGTTTTCTTATGAAATTGTGTTTTATGATATAAGTGGTATAGTAGGAGCTTTGCATGTCTCCTAGATCAGCCTAAGCTTTGCCATAGCTATCTTCTATCAGCCTAAGCTGCTAGAAACACCTCTATTCTACTAATAAAGGATAACTGGACCTGACACAGGGTGTAAGTACCACAAGGTACTCACTATAAGCCAGGCCAGCCTCCTACACGCCACATCCCAGAAGTGACGCATCTGTCACTGTCATGAGATCTGATTGAGGAAGGGAGATGAGTCTGCCTTTGACCCAATCGCAGTTCACTAACCACCACTGCAGGCCTTTTGCAGTTACCTCCGAGATACGAACCATGTCGGTAAGATTTCCCTGATGCTGTTGCTCATTGGAACTTCAGGTCCCAGGACCCACTGCAGAGCCCTCATGTTTGACTAATAGGATGCAAGAAGCCATGGGTCCCAACAGCCTCGGAGTCTGTCTCACCGAAATCCAGGATAGAGGCTAAAACATCGGAATCATAACCTGAATATCCTGGACTCGCTGTTTAGGAGGATAGGCCCGAAACTGCACTGTGTCCAGAACAGCTCAGATGAAAGGGAGCTTCTGAGAGGGAGTCAGCTGTGACTTCGGCAAATTTATAGTGAACCCCAACAAATGCAGGAGGTCCGCCTTAGTTTGAAGGTGGGTGACGAGAGCCTGGGGCGACAGAGGCTTCAACAGCCAGTCGTCCAGGTAGGGGAAGACTGAAATCCCTAACCTGTGCAGATGAGCTGCCACCACTGCTATCACTTTGGTGAACACCCAAGGGGCACTGGTGAGACTGAATGGGAGCACGGTAAACAAAGTGCTTGTGGCCCACCTTGAACCGCAAGTAACGCCTGTGGGCGGGCAGGATGGGGATGTGAAAATATGCATCCTGCAAGTCCAACCCTACTATCCAGTCTCCTTGGTCTAGGGCAGACAAGACCTGAGCAAGAGTGAGCATCTTGAATTTCTCCTCTTTGAGGAGGAGATTGACGTTCCTTAAATCCAAGATAGGACGAAGACCCTTGTTGTTTTTCGGAATCAGAAAGTAGCGGGGATAACAACCACTGCCTACTTCTGACATCGGGACCCTTTCTATGGGTCCCTTGGCCAAGAAATCCTTAACTTCCTTGCGGAGTAGGATGAAATGATCCTCCAACAGCTGTTCTTTTACCGGAGGGATAGAGGGAGGGAAAGACTGGAAGGGGAGGGAATAGTCCTTCTATATGATCTGCAAGTCCCATTTGTCCGATGTTCTGGACCGCCAGTGAGGGAGATGAAATTGAATCCTACTTCCAACTGGGCGGACATGGTCTTGCAGAACCATACTAGGAGGCCTTGGGCGTTGCGGAAGAAGGGGGCTGAGAGGTGGCCGACCTCTGGCTAGACCCTCTGGGTCTGAAGGTATCACAGCCTCATCCTCGCACGAGATTCTGTGAAGCCGGAGGACTGTGACTAACCTCTGAATGCCGTGGTACTACGCCCCTCCCGAAGCCTCGAAAACAGTCAATAGACAGACTGCTGAAGAGCCGGTGCTGAGAGGCCCAAGGATCTGGCCATAGCTCGAGAATCCTTGAACCTCTCAAGCGCAGAGTCTGCCTTCTCACCAAAAAGGCGTGAGCCATCAAAACACATGTCCATCAAATTTGACTGGACATCCCCAGAAAAGCCAATGGTATGTAGTCCGGTGTGGCGTCATAGGGGCACCGTCTAAAAAATCACCCTGCCCAGTGAGTCGGTTGTGTCCAAGCCACACCTGCTGGTAAACTTGGCTGCATCTCTCCCATCCTTGACAGCTTGGGTGAGAGTGTCCTGTACGCCCTCCGGGACCTGGGGCAGCACTTGTGCCACCGTATCTCATAAAGTATGGGAAAACCGGCCCAATAGGCAAGAGGTGTTTCCTGACCTCAATGCCAGGCTGGAGGAAGAAAACAACCTCTTTCCAAGTTAGTCCAGCCTCTTGGATTCCTTATCCGGGGGAGTGGAAGGGAAGGCACTACGGGAAGCGGAGGCTTGGACCACCAAGCTCTCCGGGGTGGGGTGTTGGGTGAGGAAACTAGGGTCAGTTGGAGCTGGTCTATGGCAGCGGCCCATTGCCCTATTCGCAGGAGCCCCTGTGCTGGGTTTGGACCACATTCCCAGAAGGACATCTGTGAAGGATTCATTGAAAGGTAACATCGGCTCCGATGTAGCAACCCCTGGCTGAAGCACCTCTGTCAGGAGATTAGTCCTGATTGGCACCGTAGGCAAGTCTAGGTCCAAGACCTCAGCTGCCCTACGCACCACCATGGCATAAGGTGCCCCCTCCTCCGTAGCCACGGGCGGAGAAAGCATGCCAGTATCTGAAGAAGTATGCAGTCCACAGGCTTCCTTCCCCTAGACCTCATACCAGTCCTCATGCTCCAATCCATATTCCAAAGGGCCCGGAGACCCCTCCCACTCCTCACATGTACTTGGCTGTTCCAAATAAGCCTCAGGCACTGATCTGGGCCTAATTGGTGCAGTCTGAGTCAGAATCTACATCGCATGATGTCGTTCCGGCGCCGGAGGAGGTAGACTGTGAAAACCCAGTGCCAGTCCGGATCCACTATCAGATCCTGGGGTCCCCCAACAGCACCAAGGCCGAAGCTGCATCCGATGGGGACCCTGCTGACCCCACAGGGCCCGAAGACCCACCGACTGTGCAGCCCGCTCAAAAACAAGGCACATAGACTCATAAAAGTCCTTAATTTGAGCGGGGTCCCTCTGGTTCCCGGAAAGGGGGGAAGACGCAGAGTCAACCCTGGTGACGGCTCCACGGAGCTGCACTCGGAACGTCGACGTTCCCTGGACGCCTTGTCGGCCGATGGGCATGATGAAGTCGAAGTCCACTTGGACTTCTTCTTTTTGTGTGCCTTTTACCTGAATGCCCAGATGAGCTCGAATGCGAGGAAGATGACTTGGGGCTCCAGGAGGGGTGCGCTCCGACCTCCAACCAGAGCGGGATTGTGATCTCCATGGAGTCGCGCTGATTGAAGACTTATACCGGGCCGCTAGAAGTTTGAGAGATCTCTCTCTCAAGGCCTTCGGAGCCATGGCCCGACAGTCAGAGCACAACTTCGCATCATGGTCCTTCTCGAGGCACCAGAGACAAACTTGGTGCGGATCAGTGACCGACATGGTGTGATGACATGTGCCACACGGTTTGAATCCAGTCTTCCTCTAAGTCATTCACACAGACAATCGAAAACGTCTTCGACGAAATGTCAAAAAAGGGTAGCTCTATCCGGTCCTGCGCTTAACCGGTGCGGAAGGAAAAGAACTGATGTACGCACCCTGGGGTGGTGCCTATATAGAAGACTGTGACATCACCGATGGCTCCGACGACGTGGACTACACCATGCAGAGCCGGATGACGCACGCGGATCCGAATGATGCCACCCGATGGCATGCACAGGGTGCTGCTGAGGAGAAATTTTTTTGGATTCGAAGCGGACGCCAGGGAATTCTAAGGTAAGGAATCTGCAGCTATAAGTCTCTATCAGATAAAAATTATTTCCCATTTTTTTGCCCACAAGGGGTCCCTAAGGGACCCCTCTATGCATCCTTTGGGATCAGGAAACCTGTTTACTGACGCCTTGTGTGCTTGTGCTCTCTTCTTTTCCCACCCCAAGCTAATGCGACAAA